>NW_027328876.1:0-57822 GCF_048564905.1 Vicugna pacos | reverse complement strand
AATATGGCATTCATTCATCCTGTTGGAAGACTTGCAAGTCTATATCACGGACTAGGAATCCATTGGATTCCTAATCGGCATTTGGGTTAGGTCACGATATGCTCATATGAAACAGTATTTACGAATATAAATGCACGCCTCTGATTTCCGAATACAGGTGTGCTGAGTACATTCAAGCCGCGATACTGGGTCGATGCGTACTGAATGATCCTTGACATCACCTTGAGTAATTTCTTTTGAATATTCATGTTACCCTACCCTTTTTGTGTTGTTTGTTTGTTTGATTCTTTCTTGGTCTGCTTCTCGTTTGTTTTGCAAACACGTCAGGCCATGCATCTCTCCGTTTGCTTCCAACAGAGAGTCATGTAATCTGACTCCCTTAAGATAGTGCTTCCAATCCCCTATGATTTCCTGCTTCCCTCTCCCATCTTTAGGGTTTTGATGTCCTCCTTGCTTTCTTCTTGTTTCTTCTTTTCCACTCATGCTCTTCTTGCATTTCCAATAAGGGTTTTCTTCTTTCCATTTCATCTTGCTGCTTATCCCTTCAGGGGAGAATTCTCAACCTTTCTTTTAGGATAAGTTTCGAACTGCTGAATTCTTTTCAGATTTGCAGGTCTGTGGCATTCTCTAGCTCTGCTGTTATTAGAAATGGTGGTCATGTGGCATAGGCTACCCTAGATGGCAGCATTTTGCCATTCAAGCTATGGTCTATGTCCTGGCACTCTTCCCTGTCCTGCAATATTGCTGCTGAGATAGCAGCTGAAACCCCTCTGGAGGTTCTCTTGTGACTATGTTGCTTTCCTCCAGGCGCATTTTAAATCACTGGGATGCTCATGAACTTTGTTGATTTGGATCATACAGCTGCTGCTAAGTCTATTGGGATTCCACCTCTTTTGGACGCTGTGTACTTCCTGAATTCGCCTAGATGATTCTATCTTGGCTTTCAGCAAGTTTCAGTCTGATTTTTCTACACATAACTTTTCAAACATTGTTTGTTTCTTTATCTCTTGCTTTTCCATCTGGGACTCTTTCGAATTTTAGTCTTTCATGCCTTGTCTTAAACCAGGATTCAACAGCAATGTTTTCAATGGTTTGCACTTGCTTTCCTATGTGTGCTTCTGACCGAGGGATTTCTGTTCCCCTGTCTTCAAAGTCATTCACGCATCCCTCTGCAATATCTAGTCTGCTTAGGACGGAATGTTAGCCCTGATATTTTCTCATCCACTGAGTTTTCTGATATTATTTGGCTCGTCTTTAGGCTTTCTCTTCCCCTTTTCTGGTATTCTGCCTTTTGTGATTCTGAGACACTGTTGTTCTTCAGTGTTTCCCTCACCTCCATTTTCAATACTTGCTCTGGAGAGCGTTTTGCAGTCTAGTTGTCTGAAAGCTTATCTTTAGGGCCTTCAATCTCTTTGGAACTGAAAATGGTACTTCCTTTTCCTTTTACTGTATTTCTTCATCTCTACTGGTCGGGTAATTTCAGGTATCTAATGTAGACTTCTACGGCTTGGTTAAGTGAAAACTTTAGACTCTTGGCTCTACACAATTGCATGGGATTTCTGTGAGGACAAATTTTCCTAGACATTGATGCCATGTCCTGTTCCTGTGTGTGTTGTCTGGTCTATCTCCAATTGCTGGTGTTGCCTTTGTTGTGATGAACCCCCCATACTATTTCGATTAGGATAACCTCATTTTGATTACGCTTATCTCACAAATCTGAAAGAGCACAGGACACTTCCTCTGGTGGAAATGGAGCTTCTAAAGGTTCTCAGCTCTGCATTCTACTCTATGTTATTTTGGAGTGTTTCTAGAAGAGCAGAGTGTGAGTGCGCTTGTGCTTTGTAGTTCCACGGGAATGTCCCACTGAAACCAGTTCTTCCAAGAGCTTCTCTGTCTACAGAAACACCAGTGGAAGCATATCTATGGATGTCACACATCAGGGCCTGCTGGAATGATCCCGCAGCCCGAACTTGGTGTCCTCGCTGCCGAACCGTGCCGGTGCCATCCAAAATGTAGCATCCGCTTTTGAGCGATAAACTGAAGGAAATCGTTCCTCTTCTCACGCTGTGGTCTTGGACCACACTTCCTTGTCCTCTCATACTTGTGGTACGGGTGCACGAAGGCAACCACAGAGCTGTTGCACATCCTGTGCCTCAAACCAAACCATAATCACAGCCCAGGTTTTGAATGTAGCAGATCCTAAGGCTTTTCATTCTGAATTCAAACCCAAGGCCCCCTGGATCCCTCAGACCCGATGCACAATATCTCTGATTCAGCCCCACACATGCTCTATTGGCAAAATGCCAAATTGGTCTCTGGTCCTGCAGATGCACTGGGTGTGGCCATGGGACAGATCGATAATTTGAACTGCGTGCGCCAGGGTGGTTGCTTGCTCACTGGGGTCACAGGTCGGTTTGCTCTCTTGATAGGACCCACCACATCCCACAACGCACTCCAGATCCCTGAGACTCAGCGTGTGCCATCATCCGTAGCCCTATCCCTCCCTGAACGCTGCCTCTGCTACCTCAAATTTGGCAGCTCGGAGCTTGGTCTCAGAATCAACTGTGGGGATATTTTGCACTGGATTCTTTGCGTTCTGTCAGCCAAGCATCTGCTGTGCACTCTTCTAACACTCAGCGCATCACCTTCAATCCCATGTCTCCTGTCCGCTTGAGAGTGTGCGTCCAAGTTAAAGAGAGTTTCACCTTTACTGCTCCATCAACAGGGCTCAGACCATGCACTGGTATCCATTCCCTGCTTTTCCTTCTCCTGCTTCCAGATGTTCTGAGGCCTCATCCTGTCTTTGGAAGTAACAGGCCTCTCTTCGGCAAGTGTCCTGTGCCAAGGGCTGGGTGAGTGGATGTTTCCATTGCTGTGTTCATGGGAGCGAGTGAGCGCAGGTTGCACTGCTTCTCTGTCAACTGGGCATCGATGAATCAACACTTTCCAGATACATTTCACAGAAATGTGATTTTTTTTTATCTCTTTGTTTCTATACAGCCGTGGTGGGAGGGATTGTCCGAAGACTCCAGTTTTGACATTGTGTTGATATCTCATTTGCAGTCTCTAAAAATTTAATAGAATTTATATAAATGTTTTGGGAGTTATACGAAAATGAAGTTAGTTTCTGAAACATACTAATTCGACCTAGAAGCCAGACTTGTCAATTTCGGTAACATTTTGTCATCTCTAAGGAAAACATAGACAGATAGAATGCAAACTAGCAGTCCGAACTGTTAAAGGGGTCATGTCAACTCTTTACTGTTGAAGCCTCCGAAACCAACAGGAACCATGAAATAACTAATGGAAACATGAAATAACCCCCAAGCTTGGATTCACTTGTGCATGTGGTGCCCTTTACTCCCGATGACACCTACTGGTCAATGTTGGCATTTCAAGGTGTAACATCCCTCTCAAGGAAAATACAAGAGGAAACGAACTAAATATATACATTTAGCTTTGAATCCAAAGAACCTAGAGGCATTAAAGCTATGAGAACCCTGCTGCAGCTATGCTAGGCTACTGAGAACCAGGTGTTCTTCTATCAGTGATGAGAACGCTTAATCATCCGATCATGTTGGGTAAAGCACTTGAATGCAACCAAGTCTGCACCCCCATGATCAATTGCCCCCGGGGGCTTGACTCAATTGAAAGACGGTCCACATAAGCTGTGTCTTTCATGTCATTGGCGACTTTTACAGTTCCGTTCACTATCTGACTTCTAATATTTACCTAGACTGTCTTGAAAAACGGAGGCCTAATACAGATTCAAGTTCAGTCAAAGATTCCCCTCACTTACCACACTGCCTTCACCCCAGAGAAGACATAAACCCAGCATTTGCTGAATCAAGCGGAAGGCCATCGTTTCTTTGTGGGAGCTAAGTATTCAATTCCTATCTATTTCATACGGGAGTATTTGACCTTTATGGGGTTCCCTGTTGTTCACAGAGGATGGAGGTAGAGGAACTCTGATTCTAGCAGGGGCTTGCTCTTCTCTTGCTTGCTTCATTGCAGCTCAGGTACTGATCCCTCAAAATGGATGCCTGAGTGGATGGGAGGGAAGAGCAAGTGCTTGATAGCTAGGCCCAAACCTGGGAAAAGGCTTACCTGGGCTTGGTGCACTTTGATCTGAATGGCTTGGAATTGCCCCTTGGGTCCTGTGGATTATCTGACCTCTTTCAAGAACATGAGCGTTTTTATCATCTCTGCCATCTCTTCTCTTTAGACGTCAGAGATCTTGGACCCGTTCTTGGAGCAGAGAATTGAGGAACTTCCTCCAGTCCACGGTGGCCCTCCGTATGTTTCTGCTAGTATCAGCGAGGTTCAATATGTCTCATGAATGCCTTTCGAGCCTGCTATCCTCTAGAGCTGTCTCCAGGCCAGTATTCTCTATTGTAGCAGAACATCTCTCATCAATGTGTTCGCATCTCTCCTCAATTCGTGCAGCCATATTTTCGGCCAGCTTCTCTTCGTGTCTCCCATAAAGTCGACTTCAACAGGACTGGGCAAGTCTGAAAGGACCTCGGAGCCTCTCCAGTAAGCTGAAGACAGGCAGATCTTCCACTGTCTGCCCTTTCAGGTTCTGGAAACTGACCCGTGAACTCAGGTCTTTGGGCAGCTGCAGTATCTCGAACTGACACAGCTTCCCGGACCAAAGACCTAAGCCAAGCTCCACAGAGGGCGGCAGCCCCTCCATCGCACTGATCCACCCACAGAACTCTGCCCGGTTACCTAGGATCCACCAGCCACAACAAGCCTCGCGGTACACACCAACATTCCACCTGGAATCCAACCGCTAACTGCCATCCCCAATGGCTGCTGCATCTTGTCAGTGTTGGGGGAGGGGCTGCATCCGACGAGAGGTTCCTAAGGTAAATGTGATTCTACCCACTAGCGTCCCATGGGCCTTTGTTCTTCCCTCTTTCCTTTTGTTCAGATCTGTATGCACTGTAGCAACGGAGGGAAGTGTGTCCATTTTCAGTTGAATGTTTCACACGTCTTTAAACTTTCTAACAGTTCACAGTACACAGAGACCCACTAAGGGAAACTATTGTTCCTGTAATATGGGCACACCCGCAATACATAGCCGTCGGTTGATTTCTGCTGAAACACCCGCATTCACGGGACATCTATCCATTTGTTTCAAGGGGGCTGAAATTCCTAGCAATGATACAATCCCCAATGTGCACTTTACTGCCTGTCTCTTTTGATCTTAGTACACTTTTGCGGAGCTACTTTTCCTTGTTATAGGCTTGTGCCATTTCTTCTCGACGTAGTGTAGAAGATAGCATTCATTCATCCTGTTGGAAGACTTGCAAGTCTATATCACGGACTAGGAATCCATTGGATACCAAATCGGCATTTGGGTTAGGTCACGATATCCTCATATGAATCAATATTTACGAATATAAATGCACGCCTCTGATTTCCAAATACAGGTGTGCTGAGTACATTCAAGCCGCGATACTGGGTCGATGCGTACTGAATGATCCTTGACATCACCTTGAGTAATTTCTTTTGAATATTCATGTTACCCTACCCTTTTTGTGTTGTTTGTTTGTTTGATTCTTTCTTGGTCTGCTTCTCGTTTGTTTTGCAAACACGTCAGGCCATGCATCTCTCCGTTTGCTTCCAACAGAGAGTCATATAAGCTGACTCCCTTAAGATAGTGCTTCCAATCCCCTATGATTTCCTGCTTCCCTCTCCCATCTTTAGGGTTTTGATGTCCTCCTTGCTTTCTTCTTGTTTCTTCTTTTCCACTCATGCTCTTCTTGCATTTCCAATAAGGGTTTTCTTCTTTCCATTTCATCTTGCTGCTTATCCCTTCAGGGGAGAATTCTCAACCTATCTTTTAGGATAAGTTTCGTACTGCTGAATTATTTTAAGATTTGCAGGTCTGTGGCATTCTCTAGCTCTGCTGTTATTAGAAATGGTGGTCATGTGGCATAGGCTACCCTAGATGGCAGCATTTTGCCATTCAAGCTATGGTCTATGTCCTGGCACTCCTCCCTGTCCTGCAATATTGCTGCTGAGATAGCAGCTGAAACCCCTCTGGAGGTTCTCTTGTGACTATGTTGCTTTCCTCCAGGCGCATTTTAAATCACTGGGATGCTCATGAACTTTGTTGATTTGGATCATACAGCTGCTGCTAAGTCTATTGGGATTCCACCTCTTTTGGACGCTGTGTACTTCCTGAATTCGCCTAGATGATTCTATCTTGGCTTTCAGCAAGTTTCAGTCTGATTTTTCTACACATAACTTTTCAAACCTTGTTTGTTTCTTTATCTCTTGCTTTTCCATCTGGGACTCTTTCGAATTTTAGTCTTTCATGCCTTGTCTTAAACCAGGATTCAACAGCGATGTTTTCATTGGTTTGCACTTGCTTTCCTATGTGTGCTTCTGACCAAGGGATTTCTGTTCCACTGTCTTCAAAGTCATTCACGCATCCATCTGCAATATCTAGTCTGCTTAGGACGGAATGTTAGCCCTGATATTTTCTCATCCACTGAGTTTTCTGATATTATTTGGCTCGTCTTTAGGCTTTCTCTTCCCCTTTTCTGGTATTCTGCCTTTTGTGATTCTGAGACACACTTGTTCTTCAGTGTTTCCCTCACCTCCATTTTCAATACTTGCTCTGGAGAGCGTTTTGCTGTCTAATTGTCTGAAAGCGTATCTTTAGGGCCTTCAATCTCTTTGGAACTGAAAATGGTACTTCCTTTTCCTTTTACTGTATTTCTTCATCTCTACTGGTCAGGTAATTTCAGGTATCTAATGTAGACTTCTAGGGCTTGGTTAAGTGAAAACTTTAGACTCTTGGCTCTACACAACTGCATGGGATTTCTGTGAGGACAAATTTTCCTAGACATTGATGCCATGTCCTGTTCCTGTGTGTGTTGTCTGGTCTATCTCCAATTGCTGGTGTTGCCTTTGTTGTGATGAAAACCCCATACTATTTCGATTAGGATAACCTCATTTTGATTACGCTTATCTCACAAATCTGAAAGAGCACAGGACACTTCCTCTGGTGGAAATGGAGCTTCTAAAGGTTCTCAGCTCTGCATTCTACTCTATGTTATTTTGGAGTGTTTCTAGAAGAGCAGAGTGTGAGTGCGCTTGTGCTTTGTAGTGCCACGGGAATGTCCCACTGAAACCAGTTCTTCCAAGAGCTTCTCTGTCTACAGAAACACCAGTGGAAGCATATCTATGGATGTCACACATCAGGGCCTGCTGGAATGATCCCGCAGCCCGAACTTGGTGTCCTCGCTGCCGAACCGTGCCGGTGCCATCCAAAATATAGCATCCGCTTTTGAGCGATAAACTGAAGGAAATCCTTCCTCTTCTCATGCTGTGGTCTTGGACCACACTTCCTTGTCCTCTCATCCTTGTGGCACGGGTGCACGAAGACAACCACAGAGCTGTTGCACATCCTGTGCCTCAAACCAAAACATAATCACAGCCCAGGTTTTGAATGTAGCAGATCCTAAGGCTTTTCATTCTGAATTCAAACCCAAGGCCCCCTGGATCCCTCAGACCCGATGCACAATATCTCTGATTCAGCCCCACACATGCTCTTTTGGCAAAATGCCAAATTGGTCTCTGGTCCTGCAAATGCACTGGGTGTGTCCATGGGACAGTTCGATAATTTGAACTGCGTGCGCCAGGGTGGTTGCTTGCTCATTGGGGTCACAGGTCGGTTTGCTCTCTTGATAGGACCCACCACATCCCACAACGCACTCCAGATCCCTGAGACTCAGCGTGTGCCATCATCCGTAGCCCTATCCCTCCCTGAACGCTGCCTCTGCTACCTCAAATTTGGCAGCTCGGATCTCGGTCTCAGAATCAACTGTGGGGATATTTTGCACTGGATTCTTTGCGTTCTGTCAGCCAAGCATCTGCTGTGCACTCTTCTAACACTCAGCGCATCACCTTCAATCCCATGTCTCCTGTCCGCTTGAGAGTGTGCGTCCAAGTTAAAGAGAGTTACACCTTTACTGCTCCATCAACAGGGCTCAGACCATGCACTGGTTTCCATTACCTGCTTTTCCTTTTCCTGCTTCCAGGTGTTCTGAGGCCTCATCCTGTCTTTGGAAGTAACAGACCTCTCTTCGGCAAGTGTCCTGTGCCAAGGGCTGGGTGAGTGGATGTTTCCATTGCTGTGTTCATGGGAGCGAGTGAGAGCAGGTTGCACTGCTTCTCTGTCAACTGGGCATCGATGAATCAACACTTTCCAGATACATTTCACAGAAATGTGATTTTTTTTATCTCTCTGTTTCTATACAGCAGTGGTGGGAGGGATTGTCCGAAGACTCCAGTTTTGACATTGTGTTGATATCTCATTTGCAGTCTTTAAAAATTTAATAGAATTTATATAAATATTTTGGGAGTTATACGAAAATGAAGTTAGTTTCTGAAACATACTAAATCGACCTAGAAGCCCGACTTGTCAATTTCGGTAACATTTTGTCAGCTCTAAGGAATACATAGACAGATAGAATGCAAACTAGCAGTCCGAACTGTTAAAGGGGTCATGTCAACTCTTTACTGTTGAAGCCTCCGAAACCAACAGGAACCATGAAATAACTAATGGAAACATGAAATAACCCCCAAGCTTGGATTCCCTTGTGCATATGGTGCCCTTTACTCCCGATGACACCTACTGGTCAATGTTGGCATTTCAAGGTGTAACATCCCTCTCAAGGAAAATACAAGAGGAAACGAACTAAATATATACATTTAGCTTTGAATCCAAAGAACCTAGAGGCATTATAGCTATGAGAAACCTGCTGCAGCTATGCTAGGCTACTGAGAACCAGGTGTTCTTCTATCAGTGATGAGAACGCTTAATCATCCGATCATGTTGGGTAAAGCACTTGAATGCAACCAAGTCTGCACCCCCATGATCGATTGCCCCCGGGGGCTTGACTCAATTGAAAGACGGTCCACATAAGCTGTGTCTTTCATGTCATTGGCGACTTTTACAGTTCAGTTCACTATCTGACTTCTAATATGTACCTAGACTGTCTTGAAAAACGGAGGCCTAATACAGATTCAAGTTCAGTCAAAGATTCCCCTCACTTACCACACTCCCTTCACCCCAGAGAAGACATGAACCCAGCATTTGCTGAATCTAGCGGAAGGCCATCGTTTCTTTGTGGGAGCTAAGTATTCAATTCCTATCTATTTCATACGAGAGTATTTGACCTTTATGGGGTTCCCTGTTGTTCACAGAGGATGAAGCTAGAGGAACTCTGATTCTAGGAGGGGCTTGCTCTTCTCTTACTGGCTTCATTGCAGCTCAGGTACTGATCCCTCAAAATGGATGCCTGAGTGGAGGGGAGGGAAGAGCAAGTGCTTGATAGCTAGGCCCAAACCTGGGAAAAGGCTTACCTGGGCTTGGTGCACTTTGATCTGAATGGCTTGGAATTGCCCCTTGGGTCGTGTGGATTATCTGACCTCTTTCAAGAACATGAGCGTTTTTATCATCTCTGCCATCTCTTCTCTTTAGACGTCAGAGATCTTGGACCCGTTCTTGGAGCAGAGAATTGAGGAACTTCCTCCAGTCCACGGTGGCCCTCCGTATGTTTCTGCTAGTATCAGCGAGGTTCAATATGTCTCATGAATGCCTTTCGAGCCTGCTATCCTCTACAGCTGTCTCCAGGCCAGTATTCTCTATTGTAGCAGAACATCTCTCATCAATGTGTTCGCATCTCTCCTCAATCCGTGCAGCCATATTTTCGGCCAGCTTCTCTTCGTGTCTCCCATAAAGTCGACTTCAACAGGACTGGGCAAGTCTGAAAGGACCTCGGAGCCTCTCCAGTAAGCTGAAGACAGGCAGATCTTCCACTGTCTGCCCTTTCAGGTTCTGGAAACTGACCCGTGAACTCAGGTCTTTGGGCAGCAGCAGTATCTCGAACTGACACAGCTTCCCGGACCAAAGACCTAAGCCAAGCTCCACAGAGGGCGGCAGCCCCTCCATCGCACTGATCCACCCACAGAACTCTGCCCGGTTACCTAGGATCCACCAGCCACAACAAGCCTCGCGGTACACACCAACATTCCACCTGGAATCCAACCGCTAACTGCCATCCCCAATGGCTGCTGCATCTTGTCAGTGTTGGGGGAGGGGCTGCATCCGACGAGAGGTTCCTAAGGTAAATGTGATTCTACCCACTAGCGTCCCATGGGCCTTTGTTCTTCCCTCTTTCCTTT
Source organism: Vicugna pacos (assembly GCF_048564905.1). NCBI lineage: Eukaryota > Metazoa > Chordata > Mammalia > Artiodactyla > Camelidae > Vicugna > Vicugna pacos. The sequence continues at coordinate 47,613 of NW_027328876.1, read as the reverse complement.
TGTTCAGATCTGTATGCACTGTAGCAACGGAGGGAAGTGTGTCCATTTTCAGTTGAATGTTTCACACGTCTTTAAACTTTCTAACAGTTCACAGTACACAGAGACCCACTAAGGGAAACTATTGTTCCTGTAATATGGGCACACCCGCAATACATAGCCGTCGGTTGATTTCTGCTGAAACACCCGCATTCACGGGACATCTATCCATTTGTTTCAAGCGGGCTGAAATTCCTAGGACTGATACAATCCCCAATGTGCACTTTACTGCCTGTCTCTTTTGATCTTAGTACACTTTTGCGGAGCTACTTTTCCTTGTTATAGGCTTGTGCCATTTCTTCTCGACGTAGTGTAGAATATGGCATTCATTCATCCTGTTGGAAGACTTGCAAGTCTATATCACGGACTAGGAATCCATTGGATTCCTAATCGGCATTTGGGTTAGGTCACGATATGCTCATATGAAACAGTATTTACGAATATAAATGCACGCCTCTGATTTCCGAATACAGGTGTGCTGAGTACATTCAAGCCGCGATACTGGGTCGATGCGTACTGAATGATCCTTGACATCACCTTGAGTAATTTCTTTTGAATATTCATGTTACCCTACCCTTTTTGTGTTGTTTGTTTGTTTGATTCTTTCTTGGTCTGCTTCTCGTTTGTTTTGCAAACACGTCAGGCCATGCATCTCTCCGTTTGCTTCCAACAGAGAGTCATGTAAGCTGACTCCCTTAAGATAGTGCTTCCAATCCCCTATGATTTCCTGCTTCCCTCTCCCATCTTTAGGGTTTTGATGTCCTCCTTGCTTTCTTCTTGTTTCTTCTTTTCCACTCATGCTCTTCTTGCATTTCCAATAAGGGTTTTCTTCTTTCCATTTCATCTTGCTGCTTATCCCTTCAGGGGAGAATTCTCAACCTTTCTTTTAGGATAAGTTTCGAACTGCTGAATTCTTTTCAGATTTGCAGGTCTGTGGCATTCTCTAGCTCTGCTGTTATTAGAAATGGTGGTCATGTGGCATAGGCTACCCTAGATGGCAGCATTTTGCCATTCAAGCTATGGTCTATGTCCTGGCACTCTTCCCTGTCCTGCAATATTGCTGCTGAGATAGCAGCTGAAACCCCTCTGGAGGTTCTCTTGTGACTATGTTGCTTTCCTCCAGGCGCATTTTAAATCACTGGGATGCTCATGAACTTTGTTGATTTGGATCATACAGCTGCTGCTAAGTCTATTGGGATTCCACCTCTTTTGGACGCTGTGTACTTCCTGAATTCGCCTAGATGATTCTATCTTGGCTTTCAGCAAGTTTCAGTCTGATTTTTCTACACATAACTTTTCAAACATTGTTTGTTTCTTTATCTCTTGCTTTTCCATCTGGGACTCTTTCGAATTTTAGTCTTTCATGCCTTGTCTTAAACCAGGATTCAACAGCAATGTTTTCAATGGTTTGCACTTGCTTTCCTATGTGTGCTTCTGACCGAGGGATTTCTGTTCCCCTGTCTTCAAAGTCATTCACGCATCCCTCTGCAATATCTAGTCTGCTTAGGACGGAATGTTAGCCCTGATATTTTCTCATCCACTGAGTTTTCTGATATTATTTGGCTCGTCTTTAGGCTTTCTCTTCCCCTTTTCTGGTATTCTGCCTTTTGTGATTCTGAGACACTGTTGTTCTTCAGTGTTTCCCTCACCTCCATTTTCAATACTTGCTCTGGAGAGCGTTTTGCAGTCTAGTTGTCTGAAAGCTTATCTTTAGGGCCTTCAATCTCTTTGGAACTGAAAATGGTACTTCCTTTTCCTTTTACTGTATTTCTTCATCTCTACTGGTCGGGTAATTTCAGGTATCTAATGTAGACTTCTACGGCTTGGTTAAGTGAAAACTTTAGACTCTTGGCTCTACACAATTGCATGGGATTTCTGTGAGGACAAATTTTCCTAGACATTGATGCCATGTCCTGTTCCTGTGTGTGTTGTCTGGTCTATCTCCAATTGCTGGTGTTGCCTTTGTTGTGATGAACCCCCCATACTATTTCGATTAGGATAACCTCATTTTGATTACGCTTATCTCACAAATCTGAAAGAGCACAGGACACTTCCTCTGGTGGAAATGGAGCTTCTAAAGGTTCTCAGCTCTGCATTCTACTCTATGTTATTTTGGAGTGTTTCTAGAAGAGCAGAGTGTGAGTGCGCTTGTGCTTTGTAGTTCCACGGGAATGTCCCACTGAAACCAGTTCTTCCAAGAGCTTCTCTGTCTACAGAAACACCAGTGGAAGCATATCTATGGATGTCACACATCAGGGCCTGCTGGAATGATCCCGCAGCCCGAACTTGGTGTCCTCGCTGCCGAACCGTGCCGGTGCCATCCAAAATGTAGCATCCGCTTTTGAGCGATAAACTGAAGGAAATCGTTCCTCTTCTCACGCTGTGGTCTTGGACCACACTTCCTTGTCCTCTCATACTTGTGGTACGGGTGCACGAAGGCAACCACAGAGCTGTTGCACATCCTGTGCCTCAAACCAAACCATAATCACAGCCCAGGTTTTGAATGTAGCAGATCCTAAGGCTTTTCATTCTGAATTCAAACCCAAGGCCCCCTGGATCCCTCAGACCCGATGCACAATATCTCTGATTCAGCCCCACACATGCTCTATTGGCAAAATGCCAAATTGGTCTCTGGTCCTGCAGATGCACTGGGTGTGGCCATGGGACAGATCGATAATTTGAACTGCGTGCGCCAGGGTGGTTGCTTGCTCACTGGGGTCACAGGTCGGTTTGCTCTCTTGATAGGACCCACCACATCCCACAACGCACTCCAGATCCCTGAGACTCAGCGTGTGCCATCATCCGTAGCCCTATCCCTCCCTGAACGCTGCCTCTGCTACCTCAAATTTGGCAGCTCGGAGCTTGGTCTCAGAATCAACTGTGGGGATATTTTGCACTGGATTCTTTGCGTTCTGTCAGCCAAGCATCTGCTGTGCACTCTTCTAACACTCAGCGCATCACCTTCAATCCCATGTCTCCTGTCCGCTTGAGAGTGTGCGTCCAAGTTAAAGAGAGTTTCACCTTTACTGCTCCATCAACAGGGCTCAGACCATGCACTGGTATCCATTCCCTGCTTTTCCTTCTCCTGCTTCCAGATGTTCTGAGGCCTCATCCTGTCTTTGGAAGTAACAGGCCTCTCTTCGGCAAGTGTCCTGTGCCAAGGGCTGGGTGAGTGGATGTTTCCATTGCTGTGTTCATGGGAGCGAGTGAGCGCAGGTTGCACTGCTTCTCTGTCAACTGGGCATCGATGAATCAACACTTTCCAGATACATTTCACAGAAATGTGATTTTTTTTTATCTCTTTGTTTCTATACAGCCGTGGTGGGAGGGATTGTCCGAAGACTCCAGTTTTGACATTGTGTTGATATCTCATTTGCAGTCTCTAAAAATTTAATAGAATTTATATAAATGTTTTGGGAGTTATACGAAAATGAAGTTAGTTTCTGAAACATACTAATTCGACCTAGAAGCCAGACTTGTCAATTTCGGTAACATTTTGTCATCTCTAAGGAAAACATAGACAGATAGAATGCAAACTAGCAGTCCGAACTGTTAAAGGGGTCATGTCAACTCTTTACTGTTGAAGCCTCCGAAACCAACAGGAACCATGAAATAACTAATGGAAACATGAAATAACCCCCAAGCTTGGATTCACTTGTGCATGTGGTGCCCTTTACTCCCGATGACACCTACTGGTCAATGTTGGCATTTCAAGGTGTAACATCCCTCTCAAGGAAAATACAAGAGGAAACGAACTAAATATATACATTTAGCTTTGAATCCAAAGAACCTAGAGGCATTAAAGCTATGAGAACCCTGCTGCAGCTATGCTAGGCTACTGAGAACCAGGTGTTCTTCTATCAGTGATGAGAACGCTTAATCATCCGATCATGTTGGGTAAAGCACTTGAATGCAACCAAGTCTGCACCCCCATGATCAATTGCCCCCGGGGGCTTGACTCAATTGAAAGACGGTCCACATAAGCTGTGTCTTTCATGTCATTGGCGACTTTTACAGTTCCGTTCACTATCTGACTTCTAATATTTACCTAGACTGTCTTGAAAAACGGAGGCCTAATACAGATTCAAGTTCAGTCAAAGATTCCCCTCACTTACCACACTGCCTTCACCCCAGAGAAGACATAAACCCAGCATTTGCTGAATCAAGCGGAAGGCCATCGTTTCTTTGTGGGAGCTAAGTATTCAATTCCTATCTATTTCATACGGGAGTATTTGACCTTTATGGGGTTCCCTGTTGTTCACAGAGGATGGAGGTAGAGGAACTCTGATTCTAGCAGGGGCTTGCTCTTCTCTTGCTTGCTTCATTGCAGCTCAGGTACTGATCCCTCAAAATGGATGCCTGAGTGGATGGGAGGGAAGAGCAAGTGCTTGATAGCTAGGCCCAAACCTGGGAAAAGGCTTACCTGGGCTTGGTGCACTTTGATCTGAATGGCTTGGAATTGCCCCTTGGGTCCTGTGGATTATCTGACCTCTTTCAAGAACATGAGCGTTTTTATCATCTCTGCCATCTCTTCTCTTTAGACGTCAGAGATCTTGGACCCGTTCTTGGAGCAGAGAATTGAGGAACTTCCTCCAGTCCACGGTGGCCCTCCGTATGTTTCTGCTAGTATCAGCGAGGTTCAATATGTCTCATGAATGCCTTTCGAGCCTGCTATCCTCTAGAGCTGTCTCCAGGCCAGTATTCTCTATTGTAGCAGAACATCTCTCATCAATGTGTTCGCATCTCTCCTCAATTCGTGCAGCCATATTTTCGGCCAGCTTCTCTTCGTGTCTCCCATAAAGTCGACTTCAACAGGACTGGGCAAGTCTGAAAGGACCTCGGAGCCTCTCCAGTAAGCTGAAGACAGGCAGATCTTCCACTGTCTGCCCTTTCAGGTTCTGGAAACTGACCCGTGAACTCAGGTCTTTGGGCAGCTGCAGTATCTCGAACTGACACAGCTTCCCGGACCAAAGACCTAAGCCAAGCTCCACAGAGGGCGGCAGCCCCTCCATCGCACTGATCCACCCACAGAACTCTGCCCGGTTACCTAGGATCCACCAGCCACAACAAGCCTCGCGGTACACACCAACATTCCACCTGGAATCCAACCGCTAACTGCCATCCCCAATGGCTGCTGCATCTTGTCAGTGTTGGGGGAGGGGCTGCATCCGACGAGAGGTTCCTAAGGTAAATGTGATTCTACCCACTAGCGTCCCATGGGCCTTTGTTCTTCCCTCTTTCCTTTTGTTCAGATCTGTATGCACTGTAGCAACGGAGGGAAGTGTGTCCATTTTCAGTTGAATGTTTCACACGTCTTTAAACTTTCTAACAGTTCACAGTACACAGAGACCCACTAAGGGAAACTATTGTTCCTGTAATATGGGCACACCCGCAATACATAGCCGTCGGTTGATTTCTGCTGAAACACCCGCATTCACGGGACATCTATCCATTTGTTTCAAGGGGGCTGAAATTCCTAGGACTGATACAATCCCCAATGTGCACTTTACTGCCTGTCTCTTTTGATCTTAGTACACTTTTGCGGAGCTACTTTTCCTTGTTATAGGCTTGTGCCATTTCTTCTCGACGTAGTGTAGAATATGGCATTCATTCATCCTGTTGGAAGACTTGGAAGTCTATATCACGGACTAGGAATCCATTGGATTCCAAATCGGCATTTGGGTTAGGTCACTATATGCTCATATGAATCAATATTTACGAATATAAATGCACGCCTCTGATTTCCGAATACAGGTGTGCTGAGTACATTCAAGCCGCGATACTGGGTCGATGCGTACTGAATGATCCTTGACATCACCTTGAGTAATTTCTTTTGAATATTCATGTTACCCTACCCTTTTTGTGTTGTTTGTTTGTTTGATTCTTTCTTGGTCTGCTTCTCGTTTGTTTTGCAAACACGTCAGGCCATGCATCTCTCCGTTTGCTTCCAACAGAGAGTCATATAAGCTGACTCCCTTAAGATAGTGCTTCCAATCCCCTATGATTTCCTGCTTCCCTCTCCCATCTTTAGGGTTTTGATGTCCTCCTTGCTTTCTTCTTGTTTCTTCTTTTCCACTCATGCTCTTCTTGCATTTCCAATAAGGGTTTTCTTCTTTCCATTTCATCTTGCTGCTTATCCCTTCAGGGGAGAATTCTCAACCTATCTTTTAGGATAAGTTTCGTACTGCTGAATTATTTTAAGATTTGCAGGTCTGTGGCATTCTCTAGCTCTGCTGTTATTAGAAATGGTGGTCATGTGGCATAGGCTACCCTAGATGGCAGCATTTTGCCATTCAAGCTATGGTCTATGTCCTGGCACTCCTCCCTGTCCTGCAATATTGCTGCTGAGATAGCAGCTGAAACCCCTCTGGAGGTTCTCTTGTGACTATGTTGCTTTCCTCCAGGCGCATTTTAAATCACTGGGATGCTCATGAACTTTGTTGATTTGGATCATACAGCTGCTGCTAAGTCTATTGGGATTCCACCTCTTTTGGACGCTGTGTACTTCCTGAATTCGCCTAGATGATTCTATCTTGGCTTTCAGCAAGTTTCAGTCTGATTTTTCTACACATAACTTTTCAAACCTTGTTTGTTTCTTTATCTCTTGCTTTTCCATCTGGGACTCTTTCGAATTTTAGTCTTTCATGCCTTGTCTTAAACCAGGATTCAACAGCGATGTTTTCATTGGTTTGCACTTGCTTTCCTATGTGTGCTTCTGACCAAGGGATTTCTGTTCCACTGTCTTCAAAGTCATTCACGCATCCATCTGCAATATCTAGTCTGCTTAGGACGGAATGTTAGCCCTGATATTTTCTCATCCACTGAGTTTTCTGATATTATTTGGCTCGTCTTTAGGCTTTCTCTTCCCCTTTTCTGGTATTCTGCCTTTTGTGATTCTGAGACACACTTGTTCTTCAGTGTTTCCCTCACCTCCATTTTCAATACTTGCTCTGGAGAGCGTTTTGCTGTCTAATTGTCTGAAAGCGTATCTTTAGGGCCTTCAATCTCTTTGGAACTGAAAATGGTACTTCCTTTTCCTTTTACTGTATTTCTTCATCTCTACTGGTCAGGTAATTTCAGGTATCTAATGTAGACTTCTAGGGCTTGGTTAAGTGAAAACTTTAGACTCTTGGCTCTACACAACTGCATGGGATTTCTGTGAGGACAAATTTTCCTAGACATTGATGCCATGTCCTGTTCCTGTGTGTGTTGTCTGGTCTATCTCCAATTGCTGGTGTTGCCTTTGTTGTGATGAAAACCCCATACTATTTCGATTAGGATAACCTCATTTTGATTACGCTTATCTCACAAATCTGAAAGAGCACAGGACACTTCCTCTGGTGGAAATGGAGCTTCTAAAGGTTCTCAGCTCTGCATTCTACTCTATGTTATTTTGGAGTGTTTCTAGAAGAGCAGAGTGTGAGTGCGCTTGTGCTTTGTAGTGCCACGGGAATGTCCCACTGAAACCAGTTCTTCCAAGAGCTTCTCTGTCTACAGAAACACCAGTGGAAGCATATCTATGGATGTCACACATCAGGGCCTGCTGGAATGATCCCGCAGCCCGAACTTGGTGTCCTCGCTGCCGAACCGTGCCGGTGCCATCCAAAATATAGCATCCGCTTTTGAGCGATAAACTGAAGGAAATCCTTCCTCTTCTCATGCTGTGGTCTTGGACCACACTTCCTTGTCCTCTCATCCTTGTGGCACGGGTGCACGAAGACAACCACAGAGCTGTTGCACATCCTGTGCCTCAAACCAAAACATAATCACAGCCCAGGTTTTGAATGTAGCAGATCCTAAGGCTTTTCATTCTGAATTCAAACCCAAGGCCCCCTGGATCCCTCAGACCCGATGCACAATATCTCTGATTCAGCCCCACACATGCTCTTTTGGCAAAATGCCAAATTGGTCTCTGGTCCTGCAAATGCACTGGGTGTGTCCATGGGACAGTTCGATAATTTGAACTGCGTGCGCCAGGGTGGTTGCTTGCTCATTGGGGTCACAGGTCGGTTTGCTCTCTTGATAGGACCCACCACATCCCACAACGCACTCCAGATCCCTGAGACTCAGCGTGTGCCATCATCCGTAGCCCTATCCCTCCCTGAACGCTGCCTCTGCTACCTCAAATTTGGCAGCTCGGATCTCGGTCTCAGAATCAACTGTGGGGATATTTTGCACTGGATTCTTTGCGTTCTGTCAGCCAAGCATCTGCTGTGCACTCTTCTAACACTCAGCGCATCACCTTCAATCCCATGTCTCCTGTCCGCTTGAGAGTGTGCGTCCAAGTTAAAGAGAGTTACACCTTTACTGCTCCATCAACAGGGCTCAGACCATGCACTGGTTTCCATTACCTGCTTTTCCTTTTCCTGCTTCCAGGTGTTCTGAGGCCTCATCCTGTCTTTGGAAGTAACAGACCTCTCTTCGGCAAGTGTCCTGTGCCAAGGGCTGGGTGAGTGGATGTTTCCATTGCTGTGTTCATGGGAGCGAGTGAGAGCAGGTTGCACTGCTTCTCTGTCAACTGGGCATCGATGAATCAACACTTTCCAGATACATTTCACAGAAATGTGATTTTTTTTATCTCTCTGTTTCTATACAGCAGTGGTGGGAGGGATTGTCCGAAGACTCCAGTTTTGACATTGTGTTGATATCTCATTTGCAGTCTTTAAAAATTTAATAGAATTTATATAAATATTTTGGGAGTTATACGAAAATGAAGTTAGTTTCTGAAACATACTAAATCGACCTAGAAGCCCGACTTGTCAATTTCGGTAACATTTTGTCAGCTCTAAGGAATACATAGACAGATAGAATGCAAACTAGCAGTCCGAACTGTTAAAGGGGTCATGTCAACTCTTTACTGTTGAAGCCTCCGAAACCAACAGGAACCATGAAATAACTAATGGAAACATGAAATAACCCCCAAGCTTGGATTCCCTTGTGCATATGGTGCCCTTTACTCCCGATGACACCTACTGGTCAATGTTGGCATTTCAAGGTGTAACATCCCTCTCAAGGAAAATACAAGAGGAAACGAACTAAATATATACATTTAGCTTTGAATCCAAAGAACCTAGAGGCATTATAGCTATGAGAAACCTGCTGCAGCTATGCTAGGCTACTGAGAACCAGGTGTTCTTCTATCAGTGATGAGAACGCTTAATCATCCGATCATGTTGGGTAAAGCACTTGAATGCAACCAAGTCTGCACCCCCATGATCGATTGCCCCCGGGGGCTTGACTCAATTGAAAGACGGTCCACATAAGCTGTGTCTTTCATGTCATTGGCGACTTTTACAGTTCAGTTCACTATCTGACTTCTAATATGTACCTAGAATGTCTTGAAAAACGGAGGCCTAATACAGATTCAAGTTCAGTCAAAGATTCCCCTCACTTACCACACTCCCTTCACCCCAGAGAAGACATAAACCCAGCATTTGCTGAATCTAGCGGAAGGCCATCGTTTCTTTGTGGGAGCTAAATATTCAATTCCTATCTATTTCATACGGGAGAATTTGACCTTTATGGGGTTCCCTGTTGTTCACAGAGGATGGAGCTAGAGGAACTCTGATTCTAGGAGGGGCTTGCTCTTCTCTTACTGGCTTCATTGCAGCTCAGGTACTGATCCCTCAAAATGGATGCCTGAGTGCAGGGGAGGGAAGAGCAAGTGCTTGATAGCTAGGCCCAAACCTGGGAAAAAGCTTACCTGGCCTTGGTGCACTTTGATCTGAATGTCTTGTAATTGCCCCTTGGGTCGTGTGGATTATCTGACCGCTTTCAAAAACATGAGCGTTTTTATCATCTCTGCCATCTCTTCTCTTTAGACGTCAGAGATCTTGGACCCGTTCTTGGAGCAGAGAATTGAGGAACTTCCTCCAGTCCACGGTGGCCCTCCGTATGTTTCTGCTAGTATCAGCGAGGTTCAATATGTCTCATGAATGCCTTTCGAGCCTGCTATCCTCTACAGCTGTCTCCAGGCTAGTATTCTCTATTGTAGCAGAACATCTCTCATCAATGTGTTCGCATCTCTCCTCAATCCGTGCAGCCATATTTTCGGCCAGCTTCTCTTCGTGTCTCCCATAAAGTCGACTTCAACAGGACTGGGCAAGTCTGAAAGGACCTCGGAGCCTCTCCAGTAAGCTGAAGACAGGCAGATCTTCCACTGTCTGCCCTTTCAGGTTCTGGAAACTGACCCGTGAACTCAGGTCTTTGGGCAGCAGCAGTATCTCGAACTGACACAGCTTCCCGGACCAAAGACCTAAGCCAAGCTCCACAGAGGGCGGCAGCCCCTCCATCGCACTGATCCACCCACAGAACTCTGCCCGGTTACCTAGGATCCACCAGCCACAACAAGCCTCGCGGTACACACCAACATTCCACCTGGAATCCAACCGCTAACTGCCATCCCCAATGGCTGCTGCATCTTGTCAGTGTTGGGGGAGGGGCTGCATCCGACGAGAGGTTCCTAAGGTAAATGTGATTCTACCCACTAGCGTCCCATGGGCCTTTGTTCTTCCCTCTTTCCTTTTGTTCAGATCTGTATGCACTGTAGCAACGGAGGGAAGTGTGTCCATTTTCAGTTGAATGTTTCACACGTCTTTAAACTTTCTAACAGTTCACAGTACACAGAGACCCACTAAGGGAAACTATTGTTCCTGTAATATGGGCACACCCGCAATACATAGCCGTCGGTTGATTTCTGCTGAAACACCCGCATTCACGGGACATCTATCCATTTGTTTCAAGGGGGCTGAAATTCCTAGGACTGATACAATCCCCAATGTGCACTTTACTGCCTGTCTCTTTTGATCTTAGTACACTTTTGCGGAGCTACTTTTCCTTGTTATAGGCTTGTGCCATTTCTTCTCGACGTAGTGTAGAATATGGCATTCATTCATCCTGTTGGAAGACTTGGAAGTCTATATCACGGACTAGGAATCCATTGGATTCCAAATCGGCATTTGGGTTAGGTCACTATATGCTCATATGAATCAATATTTACGAATATAAATGCACGCCTCTGATTTCCGAATACAGGTGTGCTGAGTACATTCAAGCCGCGATACTGGGTCGATGCGTACTGAATGATCCTTGACATCACCTTGAGTAATTTCTTTTGAATATTCATGTTACCCTACCCTTTTTGTGTTGTTTGTTTGTTTGATTCTTTCTTGGTCTGCTTCTCGTTTGTTTTGCAAACACGTCAGGCCATGCATCTCTCCGTTTGCTTCCAACAGAGAGTCATATAAGCTGACTCCCTTAAGATAGTGCTTCCAATCCCCTATGATTTCCTGCTTCCCTCTCCCATCTTTAGGGTTTTGATGTCCTCCTTGCTTTCTTCTTGTTTCTTCTTTTCCACTCATGCTCTTCTTGCATTTCCAATAAGGGTTTTCTTCTTTCCATTTCATCTTGCTGCTTATCCCTTCAGGGGAGAATTCTCAACCTTTCTTTTAGGATACGTTTCGAACTGCTGAATTCTTTTAAGATTTGCAGGTCTGTGGCATTCTCTAGCTCTGCTGTTATTAGAAATGGTGGTCATGTGGCATAGGCTACCCTAGATGGCAGCATTTTGCCATTCAAGCTATGGTCTATGTCCTGGCACTCCTCCCTGTCCTGCAATATTGCTGCTGAGATAGCAGCTGAAACCCCTCTGGAGGTTCTCTTGTGAGTATGTTGCTTTCCTCCAGGCGCATTTTAAATCACTGGGATGCTCATGAACTTTGTTGATTTGGATCATACAGCTGCTGCTAAGTCTATTGGGATTCCACCTCTTTTGGACGCTGTGTACTACCTGAATTCGCCTAGATGATTCTATCTTGGCTTTCAGCAAGTTTCAGTCTGATTTTTCTACACATAACTTTTCAAACATTGTTTGTTTCTTTATCTCTTGCTTTTCCATCTGGGACTCTTTCAAATTATAGTCTTTCATGACTTGTCTTCAACCAGGATTCAACAGCAATGTTTTCAATGGTTTGCACTTGCTTTCCTATGTGTGCTTCTGACCGAGGGATTTCTGTTCCCCTGTCTTCAAATTCATTCACGCGTCCCTCTGCAATAACTCGTCTGCTTAGGACGGAATGTTAGCCCTGATATTTTCTCATCCACTGAATTTTCTGATATTATTTGGCTCGTCTTTAGGCTTTCTCTTCCCCTTTTCTGGTATTCTGCCTTTTGTGATTCTGAGACACTGTTGTTCTTCAGTGTTTCCCTCACCTCCATTTTCAATACTTGCTCTGGAGAGCGTTTTGCTGTCTAATTGTCTGAAAGCGTATCTTTAGGGCCTTCAATCTCTTTGGAACTGAAAATGGTACTTCCTTTTCCTTTTACTGTATTTCTTCATCTCTACTGGTCAGGTAATTTCAGGTATCTAATGTAGACTTCTAGGGCTTGGTTAAGTGAAAACTTTAGACTCTTGGCTCTACACAACTGCATGGGATTTCTGTGAGGACAAATTTTCCTAGACATTGATGCCATGTCCTGTTCCTGTGTGTGTTGTCTGGTCTATCTCCAATTGCTGGTGTTGCCTTTGTTGTGATGAACACCCCATACTATTTCGATTAGGATAACCTCATTTTGATTACGCTTATCTCACAAATCTGAAAGAGCACAGGACACTTCCTCTGGTGGAAATGGAGCTTCTAAAGGTTCTCAGCTCTGCATTCTACTCTATGTTATTTTGGAGTGTTTCTAGAAGAGCAGAGTGTGAGTGCGCTTGTGCTTTGTAGTGCCACGGGAATGTCCCACTGAAACCAGTTCTTCCAAGAGCTTCTCTGTCTACAGAAACACCAGTGGAAGCATATCTATGGATGTCACACATCAGGGCCTGCTGGAATGATCCCGCAGCCCGAACTTGGTGTCCTCGCTGCCGAACCGTGCCGGTGCCATCCAAAATATAGCATCCGCTTTTGAGCGATAAACTGAAGGAAATCCTTCCTCTTCTCATGCTGTGGTCTTGGACCACACTTCCTTGTCCTCTCATCCTTGTGGCACGGGTGCACGAAGACAACCACAGAGCTGTTGCACATCCTGTGCCTCAAACCAAAACATAATCACAGCCCAGGTTTTGAATGTAGCAGATCCTAAGGCTTTTCATTCTGAATTCAAACCCAAGGCCCCCTGGATCCCTCAGACCCGATGCACAATATCTCTGATTCAGCCCCACACATGCTCTTTTGGCAAAATGCCAAATTGGTCTCTGGTCCTGCAAATGCACTGGGTGTGTCCATGGGACAGTTCGATAATTTGAACTGCGTGCGCCAGGGTGGTTGCTTGCTCATTGGGGTCACAGGTCGGTTTGCTCTCTTGATAGGACCCACCACATCCCACAACGCACTCCAGATCCCTGAGACTCAGCGTGTGCCATCATCCGTAGCCCTATCCCTCCCTGAACGCTGCCTCTGCTACCTCAAATTTGGCAGCTCGGATCTCGGTCTCAGAATCAACTGTGGGGATATTTTGCACTGGATTCTTTGCGTTCTGTCAGCCAAGCATCTGCTGTGCACTCTTCTAACACTCAGCGCATCACCTTCAATCCCATGTCTCCTGTCCGCTTGAGAGTGTGCGTCCAAGTTAAAGAGAGTTACACCTTTACTGCTCCATCAACAGGGCTCAGACCATGCACTGGTTTCCATTACCTGCTTTTCCTTTTCCTGCTTCCAGGTGTTCTGAGGCCTCATCCTGTCTTTGGAAGTAACAGACCTCTCTTCGGCAAGTGTCCTGTGCCAAGGGCTGGGTGAGTGGATGTTTCCATTGCTGTGTTCATGGGAGCGAGTGAGAGCAGGTTGCACTGCTTCTCTGTCAACTGGGCATCGATGAATCAACACTTTCCAGATACATTTCACAGAAATGTGATTTTTTTTATCTCTCTGTTTCTATACAGCAGTGGTGGGAGGGATTGTCCGAAGACTCCAGTTTTGACATTGTGTTGATATCTCATTTGCAGTCTTTAAAAATTTAATAGAATTTATATAAATGTTTTGGGAGTTATACGAAAATGAAGTTAGTTTCTGAAACATACTAAATCGACCTAGAAGCCCGACTTGTCAATTTCGGTAACATTTTGTCAGCTCTAAGGAATACATAGACAGATAGAATGCAAACTAGCAGTCCGAACTGTTAAAGGGGTCATGTCAACTCTTTACTGTTGAAGCCTCCGAAACCAACAGGAACCATGAAATAACTAATGGAAACATGAAATAACCCCCAAGCTTGGATTCCCTTGTGCATATGGTGCCCTTTACTCCCGATGACACCTACTGGTCAATGTTGGCATTTCAAGGTGTAACATCCCTCTCAAGGAAAATACAAGAGGAAACGAACTAAATATATACATTTAGCTTTGAATCCAAAGAACCTAGAGGCATTATAGCTATGAGAAACCTGCTGCAGCTATGCTAGGCTACTGAGAACCAGGTGTTCTTCTATCAGTGATGAGAACGCTTAATCATCCGATCATGTTGGGTAAAGCACTTGAATGCAACCAAGTCTGCACCCCCATGATCGATTGCCCCCGGGGGCTTGACTCAATTGAAAGACGGTCCACATAAGCTGTGTCTTTCATGTCATTGGCGACTTTTACAGTTCAGTTCACTATCTGACTTCTAATATGTACCTAGAATGTCTTGAAAAACGGAGGCCTAATACAGATTCAAGTTCAGTCAAAGATTCCCCTCACTTACCACACTCCCTTCACCCCAGAGAAGACATAAACCCAGCATTTGCTGAATCTAGCGGAAGGCCATCGTTTCTTTGTGGGAGCTAAATATTCAATTCCTATCTATTTCATACGGGAGAATTTGACCTTTATGGGGTTCCCTGTTGTTCACAGAGGATGGAGCTAGAGGAACTCTGATTCTAGGAGGGGCTTGCTCTTCTCTTACTGGCTTCATTGCAGCTCAGGTACTGATCCCTCAAAATGGATGCCTGAGTGGAGGGGAGGGAAGAGCAAGTGCTTGATAGCTAGGCCCAAACCTGGGAAAAGGCTTACCTGGCCTTGGTGCACTTTGATCTGAATGTCTTGTAATTGCCCCTTGGGTCGTGTGGATTATCTGACCGCTTTCAAAAACATGAGCGTTTTTATCATCTCTGCCATCTCTTCTCTTTAGACGTCAGAGATCTTGGACCCGTTCTTGGAGCAGAGAATTGAGGAACTTCCTCCAGTCCACGGTGGCCCTCCGTATGTTTCTGCTAGTATCAGCGAGGTTCAATATGTCTCATGAATGCCTTTCGAGCCTGCTATCCTCTACAGCTGTCTCCAGGCCAGTATTCTCTATTGTAGCAGAACATCTCTCATCAATGTGTTCGCATCTCTCCTCAATCCGTGCAGCCATATTTTCGGCCAGCTTCTCTTCGTGTCTCCCATAAAGTCGACTTCAACAGGACTGGGCAAGTCTGAAAGGACCTCGGAGCCTCTCCAGTAAGCTGAAGACAGGCAGATCTTCCACTGTCTGCCCTTTCAGGTTCTGGAAACTGACCCGTGAACTCAGGTCTTTGGGCAGCAGCAGTATCTCGAACTGACACAGCTTCCCGGACCAAAGACCTAAGCCAAGCTCCACAGAGGGCGGCAGCCCCTCCATCGCACTGATCCACCCACAGAACTCTGCCCGGTTACCTAGGATCCACCAGCCACAACAAGCCTCGCGGTACACACCAACATTCCACCTGGAATCCAACCGCTAACTGCCATCCCCAATGGCTGCTGCATCTTGTCAGTGTTGGGGGAGGGGCTGCATCCGACGAGAGGTTCCTAAGGTAAATGTGATTCTACCCACTAGCGTCCCATGGGCCTTTGTTCTTCCCTCTTTCCTTTTGTTCAGATCTGTATGCACTGTAGCAACGGAGGGAAGTGTGTCCATTTTCAGTTGAATGTTTCACACGTCTTTAAACTTTCTAACAGTTCACAGTACACAGAGACCCACTAAGGGAAACTATTGTTCCTGTAATATGGGCACACCCGCAATACATAGCCGTCGGTTGATTTCTGCTGAAACACCCGCATTCACGGGACATCTATCCATTTGTTTCAAGGGGGCTGAAATTCCTAGGACTGATACAATCCCCAATGTGCACTTTACTGCCTGTCTCTTTTGATCTTAGTACACTTTTGCGGAGCTACTTTTCCTTGTTATAGGCTTGTGCCATTTCTTCTCGACGTAGTGTAGAATATGGCATTCATTCATCCTGTTGGAAGACTTGCAAGTCTATATCACGGACTAGGAATCCATTGGATTCCAAATCGGCATTTGGGTTAGGTCACTATATGCTCATATGAATCAATATTTACGAATATAAATGCACGCCTCTGATTTCCGAATACAGGTGTGCTGAGTACATTCAAGCCGCGATACTGGGTCGATGCGTACTGAATGATCCTTGACATCACCTTGAGTAATTTCTTTTGAATATTCATGTTACCCTACCCTTTTTGTGTTGTTTGTTTGTTTGATTCTTTCTTGGTCTGCTTCTCGTTTGTTTTGCAAACACGTCAGGCCATGCATCTCTCCGTTTGCTTCCAACAGAGAGTCATATAAGCTGACTCCCTTAAGATAGTGCTTCCAATCCCCTATGATTTCCTGCTTCCCTCTCCCATCTTTAGGGTTTTGATGTCCTCCTTGCTTTCTTCTTGTTTCTTCTTTTCCACTCATGCTCTTCTTGCATTTCCAATAAGGGTTTTCTTCTTTCCATTTCATCTTGCTGCTTATCCCTTCAGGGGAGAATTCTCAACCTTTCTTTTAGGATACGTTTCGAACTGCTGAATTCTTTTAAGATTTGCAGGTCTGTGGCATTCTCTAGCTCTGCTGTTATTAGAAATGGTGGTCATGTGGCATAGGCTACCCTAGATGGCAGCATTTTGCCATTCAAGCTATGGTCTATGTCCTGGCACTCCTCCCTGTCCTGCAATATTGCTGCTGAGATAGCAGCTGAAACCCCTCTGGAGGTTCTCTTGTGAGTATGTTGCTTTCCTCCAGGCGCATTTTAAATCACTGGGATGCTCATGAACTTTGTTGATTTGGATCATACAGCTGCTGCTAAGTCTATTGGGATTCCACCTCTTTTGGACGCTGTGTACTACCTGAATTCGCCTAGATGATTCTATCTTGGCTTTCAGCAAGTTTCAGTCTGATTTTTCTACACATAACTTTTCAAACATTGTTTGTTTCTTTATCTCTTGCTTTTCCATCTGGGACTCTTTCAAATTATAGTCTTTCATGCCTTGTCTTCAACCAGGATTCAACAGCAATGTTTTCAATGGTTTGCACTTGCTTTCCTATGTGTGCTTCTGACCGAGGGATTTCTGTTCCCCTGTCTTCAAATTCATTCACGCGTCCCTCTGCAATAACTCGTCTGCTTAGGACGGAATGTTAGCCCTGATATTTTCTCATCCACTGAATTTTCTGATATTATTTGGCTCGTCTTTAGGCTTTCTCTTCCCCTTTTCTGGTATTCTGCCTTTTGTGATTCTGAGACACTGTTGTTCTTCAGTGTTTCCCTCACCTCCATTTTCAATACTTGCTCTGGAGAGCGTTTTGCAGTCTAGTTGTCTGAAAGCTTATCTTTAGGGCCTTCAATCTCTTTGGAACTGAAAATGGTACTTCATTTTCCTTTTACTGTATTTCTTCATCTCTACTGGTCAGGTAATTTCGGGTATCTAATGTAGACTTCTATGGCTTGGTTAAGTGAAAACTTTAGACTCTTGGCTCTACACAATTGCATGGGATTTCTGTGAGGACAAATTTTCCTAGACATTGATGCCATGTCCTGTTCCTGTGTGTGTTGTCTGGTCTATCTCCAATTGCTGGTGTTGCCTTTGCTGTGATGAACCCCCCATACTATTTCGATTAGGATAACCTCATTTTGATTACGCTTATCTCACAAATCTGAAAGAGCACAGGACACTTCCTCTGGTGGAAATGGAGCTTCTAAAGGTTCTCAGCTCTGCATTCTACTCTATGTTATTTTGGAGTGTTTCCAGAAGAGCAGAGTGTGAGTGCGCTTGTGCTTTGTAGTGCCACGGGAATGTCCCACTGAAACCAGTTCTTCCAAGAGCTTCTCTGTCTACAGAAACACCAGTGGAAGCATATCTATGGATGTCACACATCAGGGCCTGCTGGAATGATCCCGCAGCCCGAACATGGTGTCCTCGCTGCCGAACCGTGCCGGTGCCATTCAAAATTTAGCATCCGCTTTTGAGCGATAAACTGAAGGAAATCCTTCCTCTTCTCACGCTGTGGTCTTGGACCACACTTCCTTGTCCTCTCATACTTGTGGTACGGGTGCACGAAGGCAACCACAGAGCTGTTGCACATCCTGTGCCTCAAACCAAACCATAATCACAGCCCAGGTTTTGAATGTAGCAGATCCTAAGGCTTTTCATTCTGAATTCAAACCCAAGGCCCCCTGGATCCCTCAGACCCGATGCACAATATCTCTGATTCAGCCCCACACATGCTCTATTGGCAAAATGCCAAATTGGTCTCTGGTCCTGCAGATGCACTGGGTGTGGCCATGGGACAGATCGATAATTTCAACTGCGTGCGCCAGGGTGGTTGCTTGCTCATTGGGGTCACAGGTCGGTTTGCTCTCTTGATACGACCCACCACATCCCACAACGCACTCCAGATCCCTGAGACTCAGCGTGTGCCATCATCCGTAGCCCTATCCCTCCCTGAACGCTGCCTCTGCTACCTCAAATTTGGCAGCTCGGAGCTTGGTCTCAGAATCAACTGTGGGGATATTTTGCACTGGATTCTTTGCGTTCTGTCAGCCAAGCATCTGCTGTGCACTCTTCTAACACTCAGCGCATCACCTTCAATCCCATGTCTCCTGTCTGCTTGAGAGTGTGCGTCCAAGTTAAAGAGAGTTTCACCTTTACTGCTCCATCAACAGGGCTCAGACCATGCACTGGTATCCATTCCCTGCTTTTCCTTCTCCTGCTTCCAGGTGTTCTGAGGCCTCATCCTGTCTTTGGAAGTAACAGGCCTCTCTTCGGCAAGTGTCCTGTGCCAAGGGCTGGGTGAGTGGATGTTTCCATTGCTGTGTTCATGGGAGAGAGTGAGCGCAGGTTGCACTGCTTCTCTGTCAACTGGGCATCGATGAATCAACACTTTCCAGATACATTTCACAGAAATGTGATTTTTTTTTATCTCTTTGTTTCTATACAGCCGTGGTGGGAGGGATTGTCCGAAGACTCCAGTTTTGACATTGTGTTGATATCTCATTTGCAGTCTCTAAAAATTTAATAGAATATATATAAATGTTTTGGGAGTTATACGAAAATGAAGTTAGTTTCTGAAACATACTAATTCGACCTAGAAGCCAGACTTGTCAATTTCGGTAACATATTGTCAGCTCTAAGGAAAACATAGACAGATAGAATGCAAACTAGCAGTCCGAACTTTTAAAGGGGTCATGTCAACTGTTTACTGTTGAAGCCTCCGAAACCAACAGGAACCATGAAATAACTATTGGAAACATGAAATAACCCCCAAGCTTGGATTCACTTGTGCATGTGGTGCCCTTTACTCCCGATGACACCTACTGGTCAATGTTGGCATTTCAAGGTGTAACATCCCTCTCAAGGAAAATACAAGAGGAAACGAACTAAATATATACATTTAGCTTTGAATCCAAAGAACCTAGAGGCATTATAGCTAAGAGAACCCTGCTGCAGCTATGCTTGGCTACTGAGAACCAGGTGTTCTTCTATCAGTGATGAGAACGCTTAATCATCCGATCATGTTGGGTAAAGCACTTGAATGCAACCAAGTCTGCACCCCCATGATCGATTGCCCCCGGGGGCTTGACTCAATTGAAAGACGGTCCACATAAGCTGTGTCTTTCATGTCATTGGCGACTTTTACAGTTCCGTTCACTATCTGACTTCTAATATGTACCTAGACTGTCTTGAAAAACGGAGGCCTAATACAGATTCAAGTTCAGTCAAAGATTCCCCTCACTTACCACACTGCCTTCACCCCAGAGAAGACATAAACCCAGCATTTGCTGAATCTAGTGGAAGGCCATCGTTTCTTTGTGGGAGCTAAGTATTCAATTCCTATCTATTTCATACGAGAGTATTTGACCTTTATGGGGTTCCCTGTTGTTCACAGAGGATGAAGCTAGAGGAACTCTGATTCTAGGAGGGGCTTGCTCTTCTCTTACTGGCTTCATTGCAGCTCAGGTACTGATCCCTCAAAATGGATGCCTGAGTGGAGGGGAGGGAAGAGCAAGTGCTTGATAGCTAGGCCCAAACCTGGGAAAAGGCTTACCTGGGCTTGGTGCACTTTGATCTGAATGGCTTGGAATTGCCCCTTGGGTCGTGTGGATTAACTGACCTCTTTCAAGAACATGAGCGTTTTTATCATCTCTGCCATCTCTTCTCTTTAGACGTCAGAGATCTTGGACCCGTTCTTGGAGCAGAGAATTGAGGAACTTCCTCCAGTCCACGGTGGCCCTCCGTATGTTTCTGCTAGTATCAGCGAGGTTCAATATGTCTCATGAATGCCTTTCGAGCCTGCTATCCTCTACAGCTGTCTCCAGGCCAGTATTCTCTATTGTAGCAGAACATCTCTCATCAATGTGTTCGCATCTCTCCTCAATCCGTGCAGCCATATTTTCGGCCAGCTTCTCTTCGTGTCTCCCATAAAGTCGACTTCAACAGGACTGGGCAAGTCTGAAAGGACCTCGGAGCCTCTCCAGTAAGCTGAAGACAGGCAGATCTTCCACTGTCTGCCCTTTCAGGTTCTGGAAACTGACCCGTGAACTCAGGTCTTTGGGCAGCAGCAGTATCTCGAACTGACACAGCTTCCCGGACCAAAGACCTAAGCCAAGCTCCACAGAGGGCGGCAGCCCCTCCATCGCACTGATCCACCCACAGAACTCTGCCCGGTTACCTAGGATCCACCAGCCACAACAAGCCTCGCGGTACACACCAACATTCCACCTGGAATCCAACCGCTAACTGCCATCCCCAATGGCTGCTGCATCTTGTCAGTGTTGGGGGAGGGGCTGCATCCGACGAGAGGTTCCTAAGGTAAATGTGATTCTACCCACTAGCGTCCCATGGGCCTTTGTTCTTCCCTCTTTCCTTTTGTTCAGATCTGTATGCACTGTAGCAACGGAGGGAAGTGTGTCCATTTTCAGTTGAATGTTTCACACGTCTTTAAACTTTCTAACAGTTCACAGTACACAGAGACCCACTAAGGGAAACTATTGTTCCTGTAATATGGGCACACCCGCAATACATAGCCGTCGGTTGATTTCTGCTGAAACACCCGCATTCACGGGACATCTATCCATTTGTTTCAAGCGGGCTGAAATTCCTAGGACTGATACAATCCCCAATGTGCACTTTACTGCCTGTCTCTTTTGATCTTAGTACACTTTTGCGGAGCTACTTTTCCTTGTTATAGGCTTGTGCCATTTCTTCTCGACGTAGTGTAGAATATGGCATTCATTCATCCTGTTGGAAGACTTGCAAGTCTATATCACGGACTAGGAATCCATTGGATTCCTAATCGGCATTTGGGTTAGGTCACGATATGCTCATATGAAACAGTATTTACGAATATAAATGCACGCCTCTGATTTCCGAATACAGGTGTGCTGAGTACATTCAAGCCGCGATACTGGGTCGATGCGTACTGAATGATCCTTGACATCACCTTGAGTAATTTCTTTTGAATATTCACGTTACCCTACCCTTTTTGTGTTGTTTGTTTGTTTGATTCTTTCTTGGTCTGCTTCTCGTTTGTTTTGCAAACACGTCAGGCCATGCATCTCTCCGTTTGCTTCCAACAGAGAGTCATGTAAGCTGACTCCCTTAAGATAGTGCTTCCAATCCCCTATGATTTCCTGCTTCCCTCTCCCATCTTTAGGGTTTTGATGTCCTCCTTGCTTTCTTCTTGTTTCTTCTTTTCCACTCATGCTCTTCTTGCATTTCCAATAAGGGTTTTCTTCTTTCCATTTCATCTTGCTGCTTATCCCTTCAGGGGAGAATTCTCAACCTTTCTTTTAGGATAAGTTTCGAACTGCTGAATTCTTTTCAGATTTGCAGGTCTGTGGCATTCTCTAGCTCTGCTGTTATTAGAAATGGTGGTCATGTGGCATAGGCTACCCTAGATGGCAGCATTTTGCCATTCAAGCTATGGTCTATGTCCTGGCACTCCTCCCTGTCCTGCAATATTGCTGCTGAGATAGCAGCTGAAACCCCTCTGGAGGTTCTCTTGTGACTATGTTGCTTTCCTCCAGGCGCATTTTAAATCACTGGGATGCTCATGAACTTTGTTGATTTGGATCATACAGCTGCTGCTAAGTCTATTGGGATTCCACCTCTTTTGGACGCTGTGTACTTCCTGAATTCGCCTAGATGATTCTATCTTGGCTTTCAGCAAGTTTCAGTCTGATTTTTCTACACATAACTTTTCAAACATTGTTTGTTTCTTTATCTCTTGCTTTTCCATCTGGGACTCTTTCGAATTTTAGTCTTTCATGCCTTGTCTTAAACCAGGATTCAACAGCAATGTTTTCAATGGTTTGCACTTGCTTTCCTATGTGTGCTTCTGACCGAGGGATTTCTGTTCCCGTGTCTTCAAAGTCATTCACGCATCCCTCTGCAATATCTAGTCTGCTTAGGACGGAATGTTAGCCCTGATATTTTCTCATCCACTGAGTTTTCTGATATTATTTGGCTCGTCTTTAGGCTTTCTCTTCCCCTTTTCTGGTATTCTGCCTTTTGTGATTCTGAGACACTGTTGTTCTTCAGTGTTTCCCTCACCTCCATTTTCAATACTTGCTCTGGAGAGCGTTTTGCAGTCTAGTTGTCTGAAAGCTTATCTTTAGGGCCTTCAATCTCTTTGGAACTGAAAATGGTACTTCCTTTTCCTTTTACTGTATTTCTTCATCTCTACTGGTCGGGTAATTTCAGGTATCTAATGTAGACTTCTACGGCTTGGTTAAGTGAAAACTTTAGACTCTTGGCTCTACACAATTGCATGGGATTTCTGTGAGGACAAATTTTCCTAGACATTGATGCCATGTCCTGTTCCTGTGTGTGTTGTCTGGTCTATCTCCAATTGCTGGTGTTGCCTTTGTTGTGATGAACCCCCCATACTATTTCGATTAGGATAACCTCATTTTGATTACGCTTATCTCACAAATCTGAAAGAGCACAGGACACTTCCTCTGGTGGAAATGGAGCTTCTAAAGGTTCTCAGCTCTGCATTCTACTCTATGTTATTTTGGAGTGTTTCTAGAAGAGCAGAGTGTGAGTGCGCTTGTGCTTTGTAGTTCCACGGGAATGTCCCACTGAAACCAGTTCTTCCAAGAGCTTCTCTGTCTACAGAAACACCAGTGGAAGCATATCTATGGATGTCACACATCAGGGCCTGCTGGAATGATCCCGCAGCCCGAACTTGGTGTCCTCGCTGCCGAACCGTGCCGGTGCCATCCAAAATGTAGCATCCGCTTTTGAGCGATAAACTGAAGGAAATCGTTCCTCTTCTCACGCTGTGGTCTTGGACCACACTTCCTTGTCCTCTCATACTTGTGGTACGGGTGCACGAAGGCAACCACAGAGCTGTTGCACAACCTGTGCCTCAAACCAAACCATAATCACAGCCCAGGTTTTGAATGTAGCAGATCCTAAGGCTTTTCATTCTGAATTCAAACCCAAGGCCCCCTGGATCCCTCAGACCCGATGCACAATATCTCTGATTCAGCCCCACACATGCTCTATTGGCAAAATGCCAAATTGGTCTCTGGTCCTGCAGATGCACTGGGTGTGGCCATGGGACAGATCGATAATTTGAACTGCGTGCGCCAGGGTGGTTGCTTGCTCACTGGGGTCACAGGTCGGTTTGCTCTCTTGATAGGACCCACCACATCCCACAACGCACTCCAGATCCCTGAGACTCAGCGTGTGCCATCATCCGTAGCCCTATCCCTCCCTGAACGCTGCCTCTGCTACCTCAAATTTGGCAGCTCGGAGCTTGGTCTCAGAATCAACTGTGGGGATATTTTGCACTGGATTCTTTGCGTTCTGTCAGCCAAGCATCTGCTGTGCACTCTTCTAACACTCAGCGCATCACCTTCAATCCCATGTCTCCTGTCCGCTTGAGAGTGTGCGTCCAAGTTAAAGAGAGTTTCACCTTTACTGCTCCATCAACAGGGCTCAGACCATGCACTGGTATCCATTCCCTGCTTTTCCTTCTCCTGCTTCCAGGTGTTCTGAGGCCTCATCCTGTCTTTGGAAGTAACAGGCCTCTCTTCGGCAAGTGTCCTGTGCCAAGGGCTGGGTGAGTGGATGTTTCCATTGCTGTGTTCATGGGAGCGAGTGAGCGCAGGTTGCACTGCTTCTCTGTCAACTGGGCATCGATGAATCAACACTTTCCAGATACATTTCACAGAAATGTGATTTTTTTTTATCTCTTTGTTTCTATACAGCCGTGGTGGGAGGGATTGTCCGAAGACTCCAGTTTTGACATTGTGTTGATATCTCATTTGCAGTCTCTAAAAATTTAATAGAATTTATATAAATGTTTTGGGAGTTATACGAAAATGAAGTTAGTTTCTGAAACATACTAATTCGACCTAGAAGCCAGACTTGTCAATTTCGGTAACATTTTGTCATCTCTAAGGAAAACATAGACAGATAGAATGCAAACTAGCAGTCCGAACTGTTAAAGGGGTCATGTCAACTCTTTACTGTTGAAGCCTCCGAAACCAACAGGAACCATGAAATAACTAATGGAAACATGAAATAACCCCCAAGCTTGGATTCACTTGTGCATGTGGTGCCCTTTACTCCCGATGACACCTACTGGTCAATGTTGGCATTTCAAGGTGTAACATCCCTCTCAAGGAAAATACAAGAGGAAACGAACTAAATATATACATTTAGCTTTGAATCCAAAGAACCTAGAGGCATTATAGCTATGAGAACCCTGCTGCAGCTATGCTAGGCTACTGAGAACCAGGTGTTCTTCTATCAGTGATGAGAACGCTTAATCATCCGATCATGTTGGGTAAAGCACTTGAATGCAGCCAAGTCTGCACCCCCATGATCAATTGCCCCCGGGGGCTTGACTCAATTGAAAGACGGTCCACATAAGCTGTGTCTTTCATGTCATTGGCGACTTTTACAGTTCCGTTCACTATCTGACTTCTAATATTTACCTAGACTGTCTTGAAAAACGGAGGCCTAATACAGATTCAAGTTCAGTCAAAGATTCCCCTCACTTACCACACTGCCTTCACCCCAGAGAAGACATAAACCCAGCATTTGCTTAATCTAGCGGAAGGCCATCGTTTCTTTGTGGGAGCTAAGTATTCAATTCCTATCTGTTTCATACGGGAGTATTTGACCTTTATGGGGTTCCCTGTTGTTCACAGAGAATGGAGGTAGAGGAACTCTGATTCTAGTAGGGGCTTGCTCTTCTCTTGCTGGCTTCATTGCAGCTCAGGTACTGATCCCTCAAAATGGATGCCTGAGTGGATGGGAGGGAAGAGCAAGTGCTTGATAGCTAGGCCCAAACCTGGGAAAAGGCTTACCTGGGCTTGGTGCACTTTGATCTGAATGGCTTGGAATTGCCCCTTGGGTCGTGTGGATTATCTGACCTCTTTCAAGAACATGAGCGTTTTTATCATCTCTGCCATCTCTTCTCTTTAGACGTCAGAGATCTTGGACCCGTTCTTGGAGCAGAGAATTGAGGAACTTCCTCCAGTCCACGGTGGCCCTCTGTATGTTTCTGCTAGTATCAGCGAGGTTCAATATGTCTCATGAATGCCTTTCGAGCCTGCTATCCTCTAGAGCTGTCTCCAGGCCAGTATTCTCTATTGTAGCAGAACATCTCTCATCAATGTGTTCGCATCTCTCCTCAATTCGTGCAGCCATATTTTCGGCCAGCTTCTCTTCGTGTCTCCCATAAAGTCGACTTCAACAGGACTGGGCAAGTCTGAAAGGACCTCGGAGCCTCTCCAGTAAGCTGAAGACAGGCAGATCTTCCACTGTCTGCCCTTTCAGGTTCTGGAAACTGACCCGTGAACTCAGGTCTTTGGGCAGCAGCAGTATCTCGAACTGACACAGCTTCCCGGACCAAAGACCTAAGCCAAGCTCCACAGAGGGCGGCAGCCCCTCCATCGCACTGATCCACCCACAGAACTCTGCCCGGTTACCTAGGATCCACCAGCCACAACAAGCCTCGCGGTACACACCAACATTCCACCTGGAATCCAACCGCTAACTGCCATCCCCAATGGCTGCTGCATCTTGTCAGTGTTGGGGGAGGGGCTGCATCCGACGAGAGGTTCCTAAGGTAAATGTGATTCTACCCACTAGCGTCCCATGGGCCTTTGTTCTTCCCTCTTTCCTTTTGTTCAGATCTGTATGCACTGTAGCAACGGAGGGAAGTGTGTCCATTTTCAGTTGAATATTTCACACGTCTTTAAACTTTCTAACAGTTCACAGTACACAGAGACCCACTAAGGGAAACTATTGTTCCTGTAATATGGGCACACCCGCAATACATAGCCGTCGGTTGATTTCTGCTGAAACACCCGCATTCACGGGACATCTATCCATTTGTTTCAAGGGGGCTGAAATTCCTAGCAATGATACAATCCCCAATGTGCACTTTACTGCCTGACTCTTTTAATCTTAGTACACTTTTGCGGAGCTACTTTTCCTTGTTATAGGCTTGTGCCATTTCTTCTCGACGTAGTGTAGAAGATGGCATTCATTCATCCTGTTGGAAGACTTGCAAGTCTATATCACGGACTAGGAATCCATTGGATACCAAATCGGCATTTGGGTTAGGTCACGATATCCTCATATGAATCAATATTTACGAATATAAATGCACGCCTCTGATTTCCAAATACAGGTGTGCTGAGTACATTCAAGCCGCGATACTGGGTCGATGCGTACTGAATGATCCTTGACATCACCTTGAGTAATTTCTTTTGAATATTCATGTTACCCTACCCTTTTTGTGTTGTTTGTTTGTTTGATTCTTTCTTGGTCTGCTTCTCGTTTGTTTTGCAAACACGTCAGGCCATGCATCTCTCCGTTTGCTTCCAACAGAGAGTCATATAAGCTGACTCCCTTAAGATAGTGCTTCCAATCCCCTATGATTTCCTGCTTCCCTCTCCCATCTTTAGGGTTTTGATGTCCTCCTTGCTTTCTTCTTGTTTCTTCTTTTCCACTCATGCTCTTCTTGCATTTCCAATAAGGGTTTTCTTCTTTCCATTTCATCATGCTGCTTATCCCTTCAGGGGAGAATTCTCAACCTTTCTTTTAGGATAAGTTTCGAACTGCTGAATTCTTTCCAGATTTGCAGGTCTGTGGCATTCTCTAGCTCTGCTGTTATTAGAAATGGTGGTCATGTGGCATAGGCTACCCTAGATGGCAGCATTTTGCCATTCAAGCTATGGTCTATGTCCTGGCACTCCTCCCTGTCCTGCAATATTGCTGCTGAGATAGCAGCTGAAACCCCTCTGGAGGTTCTCTTGTGACTATGTTGCTTTCCTCCAGGCGCATTTTAAATCACTGGGATGCTCATGAACTTTGTTGATTTGGATCATACAGCTGCTGCTAAGTCTATTGGGATTCCACCTCTTTTGGACGCTGTGTACTTCCTGAATTCGCCTAGATGATTCTATCTTGGCTTTCAGCAAGTTTCAGTCTGATTTTTCTACACATAACTTTTCAAACATTGTTTGTTTCTTTATCTCTTGCTTTTCCATCTGGGACTCTTTCGAATTTTAGTCTTTCATGCCTTGTCTTAAACCAGGATTCAACAGCGATGTTTTCATTGGTTTGCACTTGCTTTCCTATGTGTGCTTCTGACCAAGGGATTTCTGTTCCACTGTCTTCAAAGTCATTCACGCATCCCTCTGCAATATCTAGTCTGCTTAGGACGGAATGTTAGCCCTGATATTTTCTCATCCACTGAGTTTTCTGATATTATTTGGCTCGTCTTTAGGCTTTCTCTTCCCCTTTTCTGGTATTCTGCCTTTTGTGATTCTGAGACACACTTGTTCTTCAGTGTTTCCCTCACCTCCATTTTCAATACTTGCTCTGGAGAGCGTTTTGCTGTCTAATTGTCTGAAAGCGTATCTTTAGGGCCTTCAATCTCTTTGGAACTGAAAATGGTACTTCCTTTTCCTTTTACTGTATTTCTTCATCTCTACTGGTCAGGTAATTTCAGGTATCTAATGTAGACTTCTAGGGCTTGGTTAAGTGAAAACTTTAGACTCTTGGCTCTACACAACTGCATGGGATTTCTGTGAGGACAAATTTTCCTAGACATTGATGCCATGTCCTGTTCCTGTGTGTGTTGTCTGGTCTATCTCCAATTGCTGGTGTTGCCTTTGTTGTGATGAACCCCCCATACTATTTCGATTAGTATAAACTCATTTTGATTACGCTTATCTCACAAATCTGAAAGAGCACAGGACACTTCCTCTGGTGGAAATGGAGCTTCTAAAGGTTCTCAGCTCTGCATTCTACTCTATGTTATTTTGGGGTGTTTCTAGAAGAGCAGAGTGTGAGTGCGCTTGTGCTTTGTAGTGCCACGGGAATGTCCCACTGAAACCAGTTCTTCCAAGAGCTTCTCTGTCTACAGAAACACCAGTGGAAGCATATCTATGGATGTCACACATCAGGGCCTGCTGGAATGATCCCGCAGCCCGAACTTGGTGTCCTCGCTGCCGAACCGTGCCGGTGCCATCCAAAATATAGCATCCGCTTTTGAGCGATAAACTGAAGGAAATCCTTCCTCTTCTCATGCTGTGGTCTTGGACCACACTTCCTTGTCCTCTCATCCTTGTGGCACGGGTGCACGAAGACAACCACAGAGCTGTTGCACATCCTGTGCCTCAAACCAAAACATAATCACAGCCCAGGTTTTGAATGTAGCAGATCCTAAGGCTTTTCATTCTGAATTCAAACCCAAGGCCCCCTGGATCCCTCAGACCCGATGCACAATATCTCTGATTCAGCCCCACACATGCTCTTTTGGCAAAATGCCAAATTGGTCTCTGGTCCTGCAAATGCACTGGGTGTGTCCATGGGACAGTTCGATAATTTGAACTGCGTGCGCCAGGGTGGTTGCTTGCTCATTGGGGTCACAGGTCGGTTTGCTCTCTTGATAGGACCCACCACATCCCACAACGCACTCCAGATCCCTGAGACTCAGCGTGTGCCATCATCCGTAGCCCTATCCCTCCCTGAACGCTGCCTATGCTACCTCAAATTTGGCAGCTCGGATCTCGGTCTCAGAATCAACTGTGGGGATATTTTGCACTGGATTCTTTGCGTTCTGTCAGCCAAGCATCTGCTGTGCACTCTTCTAACACTCAGCGCATCACCTTCAATCCCATGTCTCCTGTCCGCTTGAGAGTGTGCGTCCAAGTTAAAGAGAGTTTCACCTTTACTGCTCCATCAACAGGGCTCAGACCATGCACTGGTTTCCATTACCTGCTTTTCCTTTTCCTGCTTCCAGGTGTTCTGAGGCCTCATCCTGTCTTTGGAAGTAACAGACCTCTCTTCGGCAAGTGTCCTGTGCCAAGGGCTGGGTGAGTGGATGTTTCCATTGCTGTGTTCATGGGAGCGAGTGAGAGCAGGTTGCACTGCTTCTCTGTCAACTGGGCATCGATGAATCAACACTTTCCAGATACATTTCACAGAAATGTGATTTTTTTTATCTCTCTGTTTGTATACAGCAGTGGCGGGAGGGATTGTCCGAAGACTCCAGTTTTGACATTGTGTTGATATCTCATTTGCAGTCTTTAAAAATTTAATAGAATTTATATAAATGTTTTGGGAGTTATACGAAAATGAAGTTAGTTTCTGAAACATACTAAATCGACCTAGAAGCCCGACTTGTCAATTTCGGTAACATTTTGTCAGCTCTAAGGAATACATAGACAGATAGAATGCAAACTAGCAGTCCGAACTGTTAAAGGGGTCATGTCAACTCTTTATTGTTGAAGCCTCCGAAACCAACAGGAACCATGAAATAACTAATGGAAACATGAAATAACCCGCAAGCTTGGATTCCCTTGTGCATATGGTGCCCTTTACTCCCGATGACACCTACTGGTCAATGTTGGCATTTCAAGGTGTAACATCCCTCTCAAGGAAAATACAAGAGGAAACGAACTAAATATATACATTTAGCTTTGAATCCAAAGAACCTAGAGGCATTATAGCTATGAGAAACCTGCTGCAGCTATGCTAGGCTACTGAGAACCAGGTGTTCTTCTATCAGTGATGAGAACGCTTAATCATCCGATCATGTTGGGTAAAGCACTTGAATGCAACCAAGTCTGCACCCCCATGATCGATTGCCCCCGGGGGCTTGACTCAATTGAAAGACGGTCCACATAAGCTGTGTCTTTCATGTCATTGGCGACTTTTACAGTTCAGTTCACTATCTGACTTCTAATATGTACCTAGACTGTCTTGAAAAACGGAGGCCTAATACAGATTCAAGTTCAGTCAAAGATTCCCCTCACTTACCACACTCCCTTCACCCCAGAGAAGACATAAACCCAGCATTTGCTGAATCTAGCGGAAGGCCATCGTTTCTTTGTGGGAGCTAAATATTCAATTCCTATCTATTTCATACGGGAGAATTTGACCTTTATGGGGTTCCCTGTTGTTCACAGAGGATGAAGCTAGAGGAACTCTGATTCTAGGAGGGGCTTGCTCTTCTCTTACTGGCTTCATTGCAGCTCAGGTACTGATCCCTCAAAATGGATGCCTGAGTGGAGGGGAGGGAAGAGCAAGTGCTTGATAGCTAGGCCCAAACCTGGGAAAAGGCTTACCTGGGCTTGGTGCACTTTGATCTGAATGTCTTGTAATTGCCCCTTGGGTCGTGTGGATTATCTGACCGCTTTCAAAAACATGAGCGTTTTTATCATCTCTGCCATCTCTTCTCTTTAGACGTCAGAGATCTTGGACCCGTTCTTGGAGCAGAGAATTGAGGAACTTCCTCCAGTCCACGGTGGCCCTCCGTATGTTTCTGCTAGTATCAGCGAGGTTCAATATGTCTCATGAATGCCTTTCGAGCCTGCTATCCTCTACAGCTGTCTCCAGGCCAGTATTCTCTATTGTAGCAGAACATCTCTCATCAATGTGTTCGCATCTCTCCTCAATCCGTGCAGCCATATTTTCGGCCAGCTTCTCTTCGTGTCTCCCATAAAGTCGACTTCAACAGGACTGGGCAAGTCTGAAAGGACCTCGGAGCCTCTCCAGTAAGCTGAAGACAGGCAGATCTTCCACTGTCTGCCCTTTCAGGTTCTGGAAACTGACCCGTGAACTCAGGTCTTTGGGCAGCAGCAGTATCTCGAACTGACACAGCTTCCCGGACCAAAGACCTAAGCCAAGCTCCACAGAGGGCGGCAGCCCCTCCATCGCACTGATCCACCCACAGAACTCTGCCCGGTTACCTAGGATCCACCAGCCACAACAAGCCTCGCGGTACACACCAACATTCCACCTGGAATCCAACCGCTAACTGCCATCCCCAATGGCTGCTGCATCTTGTCAGTGTTGGGGGAGGGGCTGCATCCGACGAGAGGTTCCTAAGGTAAATGTGATTCTACCCACTAGCGTCCCATGGGCCTTTGTTCTTCCCTCTTTCCTTTTGTTCGGATCTGTATGCACTGTAGCAACGGAGGGAAGTGTGTCCATTTTCAGTTGAATGTTTCACACGTCTTTAAACTTTCTAACAGTTCACAGTACACAGAGACCCACTAAGGGAAACTATTGTTCCTGTAATATGGGCACACCCGCAATACATAGCCGTCGGTTGATTTCTGCTGAAACACCCGCATTCACGGGACATCTATCCATTTGTTTCAAGGGGGCTGAAATTCCTAGGACTGATACAATCCCCAATGTGCACTTTACTGCCTGTCTCTTTTGATCTTAGTACACTTTTGCGGAGCTACTTTTCCTTGTTATAGGCTTGTGCCATTTCTTCTCGACGTAGTGTAGAATATGGCATTCATTCATCCTGTTGGAAGACTTGGAAGTCTATATCACGGACTAGGAATCCATTGGATTCCAAATCGGCATTTGGGTTAGGTCACTATATGCTCATATGAATCAATATTTACGAATATAAATGCACGCCTCTGATTTCCGAATACAGGTGTGCTGAGTACATTCAAGCCGCGATACTGGGTCGATGCGTACTGAATGATCCTTGACATCACCTTGAGTAATTTCTTTTGAATATTCATGTTACCCTACCCTTTTTGTGTTGTTTGTTTGTTTGATTCTTTCTTGGTCTGCTTCTCGTTTGTTTTGCAAACACGTCAGGCCATGCATCTCTCCGTTTGCTTCCAACAGAGAGTCATATAAGCTGACTCCCTTAAGATAGTGCTTCCAATCCCCTATGATTTCCTGCTTCCCTCTCCCATCTTTAGGGTTTTGATGTCCTCCTTGCTTTCTTCTTGTTTCTTCTTTTCCACTCATGCTCTTCTTGCATTTCCAATAAGGGTTTTCTTCTTTCCATTTCATCTTGCTGCTTATCCCTTCAGGGGAGAATTCTCAACCTTTCTTTTAGGATACGTTTCGAACTGCTGAATTCTTTTAAGATTTGCAGGTCTGTGGCATTCTCTAGCTCTGCTGTTATTAGAAA
Source organism: Vicugna pacos (assembly GCF_048564905.1). Taxonomy (NCBI): domain Eukaryota; kingdom Metazoa; phylum Chordata; class Mammalia; order Artiodactyla; family Camelidae; genus Vicugna; species Vicugna pacos. The sequence goes on along the minus strand of NW_027328876.1, from coordinate 14,929 downwards.
TGGTGGTCATGTGGCATAGGCTACCCTAGATGGCAGCATTTTGCCATTCAAGCTATGGTCTATGTCCTGGCACTCCTCCCTGTCCTGCAATATTGCTGCTGAGATAGCAGCTGAAACCCCTCTGGAGGTTCTCTTGTGAGTATGTTGCTTTCCTCCAGGCGCATTTTAAATCACTGGGATGCTCATGAACTTTGTTGATTTGGATCATACAGCTGCTGCCAAGTCTATTGGGATTCCACCTCTTTTGGACGCTGTGTACTACCTGAATTCGCCTAGATGATTCTATCTTGGCTTTCAGCAAGTTTCAGTCTGATTTTTCTACACATAACTTTTCAAACATTGTTTGTTTCTTTATCTCTTGCTTTTCCATCTGGGACTCTTTCAAATTATAGTCTTTCATGCCTTGTCTTCAACCAGGATTCAACAGCAATGTTTTCAATGGTTTGCACTTGCTTTCCTATGTGTGCTTCTGACCGAGGGATTTCTGTTCCCCTGTCTTCAAATTCATTCACGCGTCCCTCTGCAATAACTCGTCTGCTTAGGACGGAATGTTAGCCCTGATATTTTCTCATCCACTGAATTTTCTGATATTATTTGGCTCGTCTTTAGGCTTTCTCTTCCCCTTTTCTGGTATTCTGCCTTTTGTGATTCTGAGACACTGTTGTTCTTCAGTGTTTCCCTCACCTCCATTTTCAATACTTGCTCTGGAGAGCGTTTTGCAGTCTAGTTGTCTGAAAGCTTATCTTTAGGGCCTTCAATCTCTTTGGAACTGAAAATGGTACTTCATTTTCCTTTTACTGTATTTCTTCATCTCTACTGGTCAGGTAATTTCGGGTATCTAATGTAGACTTCTATGGCTTGGTTAAGTGAAAACTTTAGACTCTTGGCTCTACACAATTGCATGGGATTTCTGTGAGGACAAATTTTCCTAGACATTGATGCCATGTCCTGTTCCTGTGTGTGTTGTCTGGTCTATCTCCAATTGCTGGTGTTGCCTTTGCTGTGATGAACCCCCCATACTATTTCGATTAGGATAACCTCATTTTGATTACGCTTATCTCACAAATCTGAAAGAGCACAGGACACTTCCTCTGGTGGAAATGGAGCTTCTAAAGGTTCTCAGCTCTGCATTCTACTCTATGTTATTTTGGAGTGTTTCCAGAAGAGCAGAGTGTGAGTGCGCTTGTGCTTTGTAGTGCCACGGGAATGTCCCACTGAAACCAGTTCTTCCAAGAGCTTCTCTGTCTACAGAAACACCAGTGGAAGCATATCTATGGATGTCACACATCAGGGCCTGCTGGAATGATCCCGCAGCCCGAACTTGGTGTCCTCGCTGCTGAACCGTGCCGGTGCCATTCAAAATTTAGCATCCGCTTTTGAGCGATAAACTGAAGGAAATCCTTCCTCTTCTCACGCTGTGGTCTTGGACCACACTTCCTTGTCCTCTCATACTTGTGGTACGGGTGCACGAAGGCAACCACAGAGCTGTTGCACATCCTGTGCCTCAAACCAAACCATAATCACAGCCCAGGTTTTGAATGTAGCAGATCCTAAGGCTTTTCATTCTGAATTCAAACCCAAGGCCCCCTGGATCCCTCAGACCCGATGCACAATATCTCTGATTCAGCCCCACACATGCTCTATTGGCAAAATGCCAAATTGGTCTCTGGTCCTGCAGATGCACTGGGTGTGGCCATGGGACAGATCGATAATTTGAACTGCGTGCGCCAGGGTGGTTGCTTGCTCATTGGGGTCACAGGTCGGTTTGCTCTCTTGATACGACCCACCACATCCCACAACGCACTCCAGATCCCTGAGACTCAGCGTGTGCCATCATCCGTAGCCCTATCCCTCCCTGAACGCTGCCTCTGCTACCTCAAATTTGGCAGCTCGGAGCTTGGTCTCAGAATCAACTGTGGGGATATTTTGCACTGGATTCTTTGCGTTCTGTCAGCCAAGCATCTGCTGTGCACTCTTCTAACACTCAGCGCATCACCTTCAATCCCATGTCTCCTGTCTGCTTGAGAGTGTGCGTCCAAGTTAAAGAGAGTTTCACCTTTACTGCTCCATCAACAGGGCTCAGACCATGCACTGGTATCCATTCCCTGCTTTTCCTTCTCCTGCTTCCAGGTGTTCTGAGGCCTCATCCTGTCTTTGGAAGTAACAGGCCTCTCTTCGGCAAGTGTCCTGTGCCAAGGGCTGGGTGAGTGGATGTTTCCATTGCTGTGTTCATGGGAGCGAGTGAGCGCAGGTTGCACTGCTTCTCTGTCAACTGGGCATCGATGAATCAACACTTTCCAGATACATTTCACAGAAATGTGATTTTTTTTTATCTCTTTGTTTCTATACAGCCGTGGTGGGAGGGATTGTCCGAAGACTCCAGTTGTGACATTGTGTTGATATCTCATTTGCAGTCTCTAAAAATTTAATAGAATATATATAAAAGTTTTGGGAGTTATACGAAAATGAAGTTAGTTTCTGAAACATACTAATTCGACCTAGAAGCCCGACTTGTCAATTTCGGTAACATATTGTCAGCTCTTAGGAAAACATAGACAGATAGAATGCAAACTAGCAGTCCGAACTTTTAAAGGGGTCATGTCAACTGTTTACTGTTGAAGCCTCCGAAACCAACAGGAACCATGAAATAACTAATGGAAACATGAAATAACCCCCAAGCTTGGATTCACTTGTGCATGTGGTGCCCTTTACTCCCGATGACACCTACTGGTCAATGTTGGCATTTCAAGGTGTAACATCCCTCTCAAGGAAAATACAAGAGGAAACGAACTAAATATATACATTTAGCTTTGAATCCAAAGAACCTAGAGGCATTATAGCTAAGAGAACCCTGCTGCAGCTATGCTAGGCTACTGAGAACCAGGTGTTCTTCTATCAGTGATGAGAACGCTTAATCATCCGATCATGTTGGGTAAAGCACTTGAATGCAACCAAGTCTGCACCCCCATGATCGATTGCCCCCGGGGGCTTGACTCAATTGAAAGACGGTCCACATAAGCTGTGTCTTTCATGTCATTGGCGACTTTTACAGTTCAGTTCACTATCTGACTTCTAATATGTACCTAGACTGTCTTGAAAAACGGAGGCCTAATACAGATTCAAGTTCAGTCAAAGATTCCCCTCACTTACCACACTGCCTTCACCCCAGAGAAGACATAAACCCAGCATTTGCTGAATCTAGCGGAAGGCCATCGTTTCTTTGTGGGAGCTAAGTATTCAATTCCTATCTATTTCATACGAGAGTATTTGACCTTTATGGGGTTCCCTGTTGTTCACAGAGGATGAAGCTAGAGGAACTCTGATTCTAGGAGGGGCTTGCTCTTCTCTTACTGGCTTCATTGCAGCTCAGGTACTGATCCCTCAAAATGGATGCCTGAGTGGAGGGGAGGGAAGAGCAAGTGCTTGATAGCTAGGCCCAAACCTGGGAAAAGGCTTACCTGGGCTTGGTGCACTTTGATCTGAATGGCTTGGAATTGCCCCTTGGGTCGTGTGGATTATCTGACCTCTTTCAAGAACATGAGCGTTTTTATCATCTCTGCCATCTCTTCTCTTTAGACGTCAGAGATCTTGGACCCGTTCTTGGAGCAGAGAATTGAGGAACTTCCTACAGTCCACGGTGGCCCTCCGTATGTTTCTGCTAGTATCAGCGAGGTTCAATATGTCTCATGAATGCCTTTCGAGCCTGCTATCCTCTACAGCTGTCTCCAGGCCAGTATTCTCTATTGTAGCAGAACATCTCTCATCAATGTGTTCGCATCTCTCCTCAATCCGTGCAGCCATATTTTCGGCCAGCTTCTCTTCGTGTCTCCCATAAAGTCGACTTCAACAGGACTGGGCAAGTCTGAAAGGACCTCGGAGCCTCTCCAGTAAGCTGAAGACAGGCAGATCTTCCACTGTCTGCCCTTTCAGGTTCTGGAAACTGACCCGTGAACTCAGGTCTTTGGGCAGCAGCAGTATCTCGAACTGACACAGCTTCCCGGACCAAAGACCTAAGCCAAGCTCCACAGAGGGCGGCAGCCCCTCCATCGCACTGATCCACCCACAGAACTCTGCCCGGTTACCTAGGATCCACCAGCCACAACAAGCCTCGCGGTACACACCAACATTCCACCTGGAATCCAACCGCTAACTGCCATCCCCAATGGCTGCTGCATCTTGTCAGTGTTGGGGGAGGGGCTGCATCCGACGAGAGGTTCCTAAGGTAAATGTGATTCTACCCACTAGCGTCCCATGGGCCTTTGTTCTTCCCTCTTTCCTTTTGTTCAGATCTGTATGCACTGTAGCAACGGAGGGAAGTGTGTCCATTTTCAGTTGAATGTTTCACACGTCTTTAAACTTTCTAACAGTTCACAGTACACAGAGACCCACTAAGGGAAACTATTGTTCCTGTAATATGGGCACACCCGCAATACATAGCCGTCGGTTGATTTCTGCTGAAACACCCGCATTCACGGGACATCTATCCATTTGTTTCAAGGGGGCTGAAATTCCTAGGACTGATACAATCCCCAATGTGCACTTTACTGCCTGTCTCTTTTGATCTTAGTACACTTTTGCGGAGCTACTTTTCCTTGTTATAGGCTTGTGCCATTTCTTCTCGACGTAGTGTAGAATATGGCATTCATTCATCCTGTTGGAAGACTTGCAAGTCTATATCACGGACTAGGAATCCATTGGATTCCTAATCGGCATTTGGGTTAGGTCACGATATGCTCATATGAAACAGTATTTACGAATATAAATGCACGCCTCTGATTTCCGAATACAGGTGTGCTGAGTACATTCAAGCCGCGATACTGGGTCGATGCGTACTGAATGATCCTTGACATCACCTTGAGTAATTTCTTTTGAATATTCATGTTACCCTACCTTTTTGTGTTGTTTGTTTGTTTGATTCTTTCTTGGTCTGCTTCTCGTTTGTTTGGCAAACACGTCAGGCCATGCATCTCTCCGTTTGCTTCCAACAGAGAGTCATGTAAGCTGACTCCCTTAAGATAGTGCTTCCAATCCCCTATGATTTCCTGCTTCCCTCTCCCATTTTTAGGGTTTTGATGTCCTCCTTGCTTTCTTCTTGTTTCTTCTTTTCCACTCATGCTCTTCTTGCATTTCCAATAAGGGTTTTCTTCTTTCCATTTCATCTTGCTGCTTATCCCTTCAGGGGAGAATTCTCAACCTTTCTTTTAGGATAATTTTCGAACTGCTGAATTCTTTTAAGATTTGCAGGTCTGTGGCATACTCTAGCTCTGCTGTTATTAGAAATGGTGGTCATGTGGCATAGGCTACCCTAGATGGCAGCATTTTGCCATTCAAGCTATGGTCTATGTCCTGGCACTCCCCCCTGTCCTGCAATATTGCTGCTGAGATAGCAGCTGAAACCCCTCTGGAGGTTCTCTTGTGACTATGTTGCTTTCCTCCAGGCGCATTTTAAATCACTGGGATGCTCATGAACTTTGTTGATTTGGATCATACAGCTGCTGCTAAGTCTATTGGGATTCCACCTCTTTTGGACGCTGTGTACTTCCTGAATTCGCCTAGATGATTCTATCTTGGCTTTCAGCAAGTTTCAGTCTGATTTTTCTACACATAACTTTTCAAACATTGTTTGTTTCTTTATCTCTTGCTTTTCCATCTGGGACTCTTTCGAATTTTAGTCTTTCATGCCTTGTCTTAAACCAGGATTCAACAGCAATGTTTTCAATGGTTTGCACTTGCTTTCCTATGTGTGCTTCTGACCGAGGGATTTCTGTTCCCCTGTCTTCAAAGTCATTCACGCATCCCTCTGCAATATCTAGTCTGCTTAGGACGGAATGTTAGCCCTGATATTTTCTCATCCACTGAGTTTTCTGATATTATTTGGCTCGTCTTTAGGCTTTCTCTTCCCCTTTTCTGGTATTCTGCCTTTTGTGATTCTGAGACACTGTTGTTCTTCAGTGTTTCCCTCACCTCCATTTTCAATACTTGCTCTGGAGAGCGTTTTGCAGTCTAGTTGTCTGAAAGCTTATCTTTAGGGCCTTCAATCTCTTTGGAACTGAAAATGGTACTTCCTTTTCCTTTTACTGTATTTCTTCATCTCTACTGGTCAGGTAATTTCAGGTATCTAATGTAGACTTCTATGGCTTGGTTAAGTGAAAACTTTAGACTCTTGGCTCTACACAATTGCATGGGATTTCTGTGAGGACAAATTTTCCTAGACATTGATGCCATGTCCTGTTCCTGTGTGTGTTGTCTGGTCTATCTCCAATTGCTGGTGTTGCCTTTGTTGTGATGAACCCCCCATACTATTTCGATTAGGATAACCTCATTTTGATTACGCTTATCTCACAAATCTGAAAGAGCACAGGACACTTCCTCTGGTGGAAATGGAGCTTCTAAAGGTTCTCAGCTCTGCATTCTACTCTATGTTATTTTGGAGTGTTTCTAGAAGAGCAGAGTGTGAGTGCGCTTGTGCTTTGTAGTTCCACGGGAATGTCCCACTGAAACCAGTTCTTCCAAGAGCTTCTCTGTCTACAGAAACACCAGTGGAAGCATATCTATGGATGTCACACATCAGGGCCTGCTGGAATGATCCCGCAGCCCGAACTTGGTGTCCTCGCTGCCGAACCGTGCCGGTGCCATCCAAAATGTAGCATCCGCTTTTGAGCGATAAACTGAAGGAAATCCTTCCTCTTCTCAAGCTGTGGTCTTGGACCACACTTCCTTGTACTCTCATACTTGTGGTACGGGTGCACGAAGTCAACCACAGAGCTGTTGCACATCCTGTGCCTCAAACCAAACCATAATCACAGCCCAGGTTATGAATGTAGCAGATCCTAAGGCTTTTCATTCTGAATTCAAACCCAAGGCCCCCTGGATCCCTCAGACCCGATGCACAATATCTCTGATTCAGCCCCACACATGCTCTATTGGCAAAATGCCAAATTGGTCTCTGGTCCTGCAGATGCACTGGGTGCGGCCATGGGACAGATCGATAATTTCAACTGCGTGCGCCAGGGTGGTTGCTTGCTCATTGGGGTCACAGGTCGGTTTGCTCTCTTGATAGGACCCACCACATCCCACAACGCACTCCAGATCCCTGAGACTCAGCGTGTGCCATCATCCGTAGCCCTATCCCTCCCTGAACGCTGCCTCTGCTACCTCAAATTTGGCAGCTCGGAGCTTGGTCTCAGAATCAACTGTGGGGATATTTTGCACTGGATTCTTTGCGTTCTGTCAGCCAAGCATCTGCTGTGCACTCTTCTAACACTCAGCGCATCACCTTCAATCCCATGTCTCCTGTCTGCTTGAGAGTGTGCGTCCAAGTTAAAGAGAGTTTCACCTTTACTGCTCCATCAACAGGGCTCAGACCATGCACTGGTATCCATTCCCTGCTTTTCCTTCTCCTGCTTCCAGGTGTTCTGAGGCCTCATCCTGTCTTTGGAAGTAACAGGCCTCTCTTCGGCAAGTGTCCTGTGCCAAGGGCTGGGTGAGTGGATGTTTCCATTGCTGTGTCCATGGGAGCGAGTGAGCGCAGGTTGCACTGCTTCTCTGTCAACTGGGCATCGATGAATCAACACTTTCCAGATACATTTCACAGAAATGTGATTTTTTTTTATCTCTTTGTTTCTATACAGCCGTGGTGGGAGGGATTGTCCGAAGACTCCAGTTTTGACATTGTGTTGATATCTCATTTGCAGTCTCTAAAAATTTAATAGAATATATATAAAAGTTTTGGGAGTTATACGAAAATGAAGTTAGTTTCTGAAACATACTAATTCGACCTAGAAGCCCGACTTGTCAATTTCGGTAACATATTGTCAGCTCTTAGGAAAACATAGACAGATAGAATGCAAACTAGCAGTCCGAACTTTTAAAGGGGTCATGTCAACTGTTTACTGTTGAAGCCTCCGAAACCAACAGGAACCATGAAATAACTAATGGAAACATGAAATAACCCCCAAGCTTGGATTCACTTGTGCATGTGGTGCCCTTTACTCCCGATGACACCTACTGGTCAATGTTGGCATTTCAAGGTGTAACATCCCTCTCAAGGAAAATACAAGAGGAAACGAACTAAATATATACATTTAGCTTTGAATCCAAAGAACCTAGAGGCATTATAGCTAAGAGAACCCTGCTGCAGCTATGCTAGGCTACTGAGAACCAGGTGTTCTTCTATCAGTGATGAGAACGCTTAATCATCCGATCATGTTGGGTAAAGCACTTGAATGCAACCAAGTCTGCACCCCCATGATCGATTGCCCCCGGGGGCTTGACTCAATTGAAAGACGGTCCACATAAGCTGTGTCTTTCATGTCATTGGCGACTTTTACAGTTCAGTTCACTATCTGACTTCTAATATGTACCTAGACTGTCTTGAAAAACGGAGGCCTAATACAGATTCAAGTTCAGTCAAAGATTCCCCTCACTTACCACACTGCCTTCACCCCAGAGAAGACATAAACCCAGCATTTGCTGACTCTAGCGGAAGGCCATCGTTTCTTTGTGGGAGCTAAGTATTCAATTCCTATCTATTTCATACGAGAGTATTTGACCTTTATGGGGTTCCCTGTTGTTCACAGAGGATGAAGCTAGAGGAACTCTGATTCTAGGAGGGGCTTGCTCTTCTCTTACTGGCTTCATTGCAGCTCAGGTACTGATCCCTCAAAATGGATGCCTGAGTGGAGGGGAGGGAAGAGCAAGTGCTTGATAGCTAGGCCCAAACCTGGGAAAAGGCTTACCTGGGCTTGGTGCACTTTGATCTGAATGGCTTGGAATTGCCCCTTGGGTCGTGTGGATTATCTGACCTCTTTCAAGAACATGAGCGTTTTTATCATCTCTGCCATCTCTTCTCTTTAGACGTCAGAGATCTTGGACCCGTTCTTGGAGCAGAGAATTGAGGAACTTCCTACAGTCCACGGTGGCCCTCCGTATGTTTCTGCTAGTATCAGCGAGGTTCAATATGTCTCATGAATGCCTTTCGAGCCTGCTATCCTCTACAGCTGTCTCCAGGCCAGTATTCTCTATTGTAGCAGAACATCTCTCATCAATGTGTTCGCATCTCTCCTCAATCCGTGCAGCCATATTTTCGGCCAGCTTCTCTTCGTGTCTCCCATAAAGTCGACTTCAACAGGACTGGGCAAGTCTGAAAGGACCTCGGAGCCTCTCCAGTAAGCTGAAGACAGGCAGATCTTCCACTCTCTGCCCTTTCAGGTTCTGGAAACTGACCCGTGAACTCAGGTCTTTGGGCAGCAGCAGTATCTCGAACTGACACAGCTTCCCGGACCAAAGACCTAAGCCAAGCTCCACAGAGGGCGGCAGCCCCTCCATCGCACTGATCCACCCACAGAACTCTGCCCGGTTACCTAGGATCCACCAGCCACAACAAGCCTCGCGGTACACACCAACATTCCACCTGGAATCCAACCGCTAACTGCCATCCCCAATGGCTGCTGCATCTTGTCAGTGTTGGGGGAGGGGCTGCATCCGACGAGAGGTTCCTAAGGTAAATGTGATTCTACCCACTAGCGTCCCATGGGCCTTTGTTCTTCCCTCTTTCCTTTTGTTCAGATCTGTATGCACTGTAGCAACGGAGGGAAGTGTGTCCATTTTCAGTTGAATGTTTCACACGTCTTTAAACTTTCTAACAGTTCACAGTACACAGAGACCCACTAAGGGAAACTATTGTTCCTGTAATATGGGCACACCCGCAATACATAGCCGTCGGTTGATTTCTGCTGAAACACCCGCATTCACGGGACATCTATCCATTTGTTTCAAGGGGGCTGAAATTCCTAGGACTGATACAATCCCCAATGTGCACTTTACTGCCTGTCTCTTTTGATCTTAGTACACTTTTGCGGAGCTACTTTTCCTTGTTATAGGCTTGTGCCATTTCTTCTCGACGTAGTGTAGAATATGGCATTCATTCATCCTGTTGGAAGACTTGCAAGTCTATATCACGGACTAGGAATCCATTGGATTCCTAATCGGCATTTGGTTTAGGTCACGATATGCTCATATGAAACAGTATTTACGAATATAAATGCACGCCTCTGATTTCCGAATACAGGTGTGCTGAGTACATTCAAGCCGCGATACTGGGTCGATGCGTACTGAATGATCCTTGACATCACCTTGAGTAATTTCTTTTGAATATTCATGTTACCCTACCTTTTTGTGTTGTTTGTTTGTTTGATTCTTTCTTGGTCTGCTTCTCGTTTGTTTGGCAAACACGTCAGGCCATGCATCTCTCCGTTTGCTTCCAACAGAGAGTCATGTAAGCTGACTCCCTTAAGATAGTGCTTCCAATCCCCTATGATTTCCTGCTTCCCTCTCCCATTTTTAGGGTTTTGATGTCCTCCTTGCTTTCTTCTTGTTTCTTCTTTTCCACTCATGCTCTTCTTGCATTTCCAATAAGGGTTTTCTTCTTTCCATTTCATCTTGCTGCTTATCCCTTCAGGGGAGAATTCTCAACCTTTCTTTTAGGATAATTTTCGAACTGCTGAATTCTTTTAAGATTTGCAGGTCTGTGGCATACTCTAGCTCTGCTGTTATTAGAAATGGTGGTCATGTGGCATAGGCTACCCTAGATGGCAGCATTTTGCCATTCAAGCTATGGTCTATGTCCTGGCACTCCCCCCTGTCCTGCAATATTGCTGCTGAGATAGCAGCTGAAACCCCTCTGGAGGTTCTCTTGTGACTATGTTGCTTTCCTCCAGGCGCATTTTAAATCACTGGGATGCTCATGAACTTTGTTGATTTGGATCATACAGCTGCTGCTAAGTCTATTGGGATTCCACCTCTTTTGGACGCTGTGTACTTCCTGAATTCGCCTAGATGATTCTATCTTGGCTTTCAGCAAGTTTCAGTCTGATTTTTCTACACATAACTTTTCAAACATTGTTTGTTTCTTTATCTCTTGCTTTTCCATCTGGGACTCTTTCGAATTTTAGTCTTTCATGCCTTGTCTTAAACCAGGATTCAACAGCAATGTTTTCAATGGTTTGCACTTGCTTTCCTATGTGTGCTTCTGACCGAGGGATTTCTGTTCCCCTGTCTTCAAAGTCATTCACGCATCCCTCTGCAATATCTAGTCTGCTTAGGACGGAATGTTAGCCCTGATATTTTCTCATCCACTGAGTTTTCTGATATTATTTGGCTCGTCTTTAGGCTTTCTCTTCCCCTTTTCTGGTATTCTGCCTTTTGTGATTCTGAGACACTGTTGTTCTTCAGTGTTTCCCTCACCTCCATTTTCAATACTTGCTCTGGAGAGCGTTTTGCAGTCTAGTTGTCTGAAAGCTTATCTTTAGGGCCTTCAATCTCTTTGGAACTGAAAATGGTACTTCCTTTTCCTTTTACTGTATTTCTTCATCTCTACTGGTCAGGTAATTTCAGGTATCTAATGTAGACTTCTATGGCTTAGTTAAGTGAAAACTTTAGACTCTTGGCTCTACACAATTGCATGGGATTTCTGTGAGGACAAATTTTCCTAGACATTGATGCCATGTCCTGTTCCTGTGTGTGTTGTCTGGTCTATCTCCAATTGCTGGTGTTGCCTTTGTTGTGATGAACCCCCCATACTATTTCGATTAGGATAACCTCATTTTGATTACGCTTATCTCACAAATCTGAAAGAGCACAGGACACTTCCTCTGGTGGAAATGGAGCTTCTAAAGGTTCTCAGCTCTGCATTCTACTCTATGTTATTTTGGAGTGTTTCTAGAAGAGCAGAGTGTGAGTGCGCTTGTGCTTTGTAGTTCCACGGGAATGTCCCACTGAAACCAGTTCTTCCAAGAGCTTCTCTGTCTACAGAAACACCAGTGGAAGCATATCTATGGATGTCACACATCAGGGCCTGCTGGAATGATCCCGCAGCCCGAACTTGGTGTCCTCGCTGCCGAACCGTGCCGGTGCCATCCAAAATGTAGCATCCGCTTTTGAGCGATAAACTGAAGGAAATCCTTCCTCTTCTCAAGCTGTGGTCTTGGACCACACTTCCTTGTACTCTCATACTTGTGGTACGGGTGCACGAAGTCAACCACAGAGCTGTTGCACATCCTGTGCCTCAAACCAAACCATAATCACAGCCCAGGTTTTGAATGTAGCAGATCCTAAGGCTTTTCATTCTGAATTCAAACCCAAGGCCCCCTGGATCCCTCAGACCCGATGCACAATATCTCTGATTCAGCCCCACACATGCTCTATTGGCAAAATGCCAAATTGGTCTCTGGTCCTGCAGATGCACTGGGTGCGGCCATGGGACAGATCGATAATTTCAACTGCGTGCGCCAGGGTGGTTGCTTGCTCATTGGGGTCACAGGTCGGTTTGCTCTCTTGATAGGACCCACCACATCCCACAACGCACTCCAGATCCCTGAGACTCAGCGTGTGCCATCATCCGTAGCCCTATCCCTCCCTGAACGCTGCCTCTGCTACCTCAAATTTGGCAGCTCGGAGCTTGGTCTCAGAATCAACTGTGGGGATATTTTGCACTGGATTCTTTGCGTTCTGTCAGCCAAGCATCTGCTGTGCACTCTTCTAACACTCAGCGCATCACCTTCAATCCCATGTCTCCTGTCTGCTTGAGAGTGTGCGTCCAAGTTAAAGAGAGTTTCACCTTTACTGCTCCATCAACAGGGCTCAGACCATGCACTGGTATCCATTCCCTGCTTTTCCTTCTCCTGCTTCCAGGTGTTCTGAGGCCTCATCCTGTCTTTGTGAGTAACAGACCTCTCTTCGGCAAGTGTCCTGTGCCAAGGGCTGGGTGAGTGGATGTTTCCATTGCTGTGTTCATGGGAGCGAGTGAGCGCAGGTTGCACTGCTTCTCTGTCAACTGGGCATCGATGAATCAACACTTTCCAGATACATTTCCCAGAAATGTGATTTTTTTTTATCTCTTTGTTTCTATACAGCCGTGGTGGGAGGGATTGTCCGAAGACTCCAGTTTTGACATTGTGTTGATATCTCATTTGCAGTCTCTAAAAATTTAATAGAATATATATAAATGTTTTGGGAGTTATACGAAAATGAAGTTAGTTTCTGAAACATACTAATTCGACCTAGAAGCCCGACTTGTCAATTTCGGTAACATTTTGTCAGCTCTAAGGAAAACATAGACAGATAGAATGCAAACTAGCAGTCCGAACTGTTAAAGGGGTCATGTCAACTCTTTACTGTTGAAGCCTCCGAAACCAACAGGAACCATGAAATAACTAATGGAAACATGAAATAACCCCCAAGCTTGGATTCACTTGTGCATGTGGTGCCCTTTACTCCCGATGACACCTACTGGTCAATGTTGGCATTTCAAGGTGTAACATCCCTCTCAAGGAAAATACAAGAGGAAACGAACTAAATATATACATTTAGCTTTGAATCCAAAGAACCTAGAGGCATTATAGCTAAGAGAACCCTGCTGCAGCTATGCTAGGCTACTGAGAACCAGGTGTTCATCTATCAGTGATGAGAACGCTTAATCATCCGATCATGTTGGGTAAAGCACTTGAATGCAACCAAGTCTGCACCCCCATGATCGATTGCCCCCGGGGGCTTGACTCAATTGAAAGACGGTCCACATAAGCTGTGTCTTTCATGTCATTGGCGACTTTTACAGTTCCGTTCACTATCTGACTTCTAATATGTACCTAGACTGTCTTGAAAAACGGAGGCCTAATACAGATTAAAGTTCAGTCAAAGATTCCCCTCACTTACCACACTGCCTTCACCCCAGAGAAGACATGAACCCAGCATTTGCTGAATCTAGCGGAAGGCCATCGTTTCTTTGTGGGAGCTAAGTATTCAATTCCTATCTATTTCATACGAGAGTATTTGACCTTTATGGGGTTCCCTGTTGTTCACAGAGGATGAAGCTAGAGGAACTCTGATTCTAGGAGGGGCTTGCTCTTCTCTTACTGGCTTCTTTGCAGCTCAGGTACTGATCCCTCAAAATGGATGCCTGAGTGGAGGGGAGGGAAGAGAAAGTGCTTGATAGCTAGGCCCAAACCTGGGAAAAGGCTTACCTGGGCTTGGTGCACTTTGATCTGAATGGCTTGGAATTGCCCCTTGGGTCGTGTGGATTATCTGACCTCTTTCAAGAACATGAGCGTTTTTATCATCTCTGCCATCTCTTCTCTTTAGACGTCAGAGATCTTGGACCCGTTCTTGGAGCAGAGAATTGAGGAACTTCCTCCAGTCCACGGTGGCCCTCTGTAAGTTTCTGCTAGTATCAGCGAGGTTCAATATGTCTCATGAATGCCTTTTGAGCCTGCTATCCTCTACAGCTGTCTCCAGGCCAGTATTCTCTATTGTAGCAGAACATCTCTCATCAATGTGTTCGCATCTCTCCTCAATCCGTGCAGCCATATTTCGGCCAGCTTCTCTTCGTGTCTCCCATAAAGTCGACTTCAACAGGACTGGGCAAGTCTGAAAGGACCTCGGAGCCTCTCCAGTAAGCTGAAGACAGGCAGATCTTCCACTGTCTGCCCTTTCAGTTTCTGGAAACTGACCCGTGAACTCAGGTCTTTGGGCAGCAGCAGTATCTCGAACTGACACAGCTTCCCGGACCAAAGACCTAAGCCAAGCTCCACAGAGGGCGGCAGCCCCTCCATCGCACTGATCCACCCACAGAACTCTGCCCGGTTACCTAGGATCCACCAGCCACAACAAGCCTCGCGGTACACACCAACATTCCACCTGGAATCCAACCGCTAACTGCCATCCCCAATGGCTGCTGCACCTTGACAGTGTTGGGGGAGGGGCTGCATCCGACGAGAGGTTCCTAAGGTAAATGTGATTCTACCCACTAGCGTCCCATGGGCCTTTGTTCTTCCCTCTTTCCTTTTGTTCAGATCTGTATGCACTGTAGCAACGGAGGGAAGTGTGTCCATTTTCAGTTGAATGTTTCACACGTCTTTAAACTTTCTAACAGTTC
>NW_027328874.1:638318-729710 GCF_048564905.1 Vicugna pacos | reverse complement strand
TGAACTTGAATCTGTCTAAGGCCTCAGTTTTTCAAGACAGTATAGGTAAATAGCACAAGTCAGAAATTGAACTGTACTGTAAAAGTCGCCAATGACATTAAAGACACAGCTTACGTGGATCGTCATTCACTTGACTCAAGCCCCCGGGGGCACTATATCATGGGGGTGCAGACTTGGTTGCGTTAAATGGCATTACCCAACATGATCGGATGGTAAAGCGTTCTCATCACTGGTAGAAGTACACCTGGTTCTCCATAGACTAGCATAACTGCAGCAGGGTTCTTCTAGCTATAATGCCCATAGGTGCTTTTGGATTCAAACCTACATGTATATATTTGGATTCTTTCCTCTTGTATTTTCCTAGAGAGGGATGTTACCCCTTAAAATGCCAACATTGGACAGTAGGTGTCATTGGGAGTAAAGGGCAGCACATGCACAAGTTTATCCAAGGTTGCGGGTTATTTAATGTTTCCAAAAGTTATTTCATGGTTCATGTTGGGTTCGGAGGCTTCAACCGTAAAGAGCTGACATGAAACCTTTAACAGTTTGGACTGCTAGTTTGCATTCTATCTGTCTAGGTTTTCCGTAGAGCTGACAAAATGTTACCAAAATTGACAAGTCTGGCTTCTAGGTCGATTTAGTGTGTTTCAAAAAATAACTTCATTTTCGTATAACTCCCAAAACATGTAAATGAATTCTGTTAAAATTCTTAAAGACTGCAAATGAGATATCAACACAATGTCAAAACAGTTGTCTTCGGACAATCCCTCCCACCACGGCTGTATAGAAACAAAGAGCTAAGCAAATATCACATTTCTTTGGAATGTATCTTGATAGTGATGATTCATAGATGCCCAGTTGGCAGAGAAGAAGTGCAACCTGCACTCATTCGCTCCCATGTACGGAGAAATGGTAACACCAACTCACCCAGCATTTGGCACAGGATACTGGCCGAAGAGAGGTCTGTTATTTCCAAAGACAGGATGAGGCCTCAGGACACATGGAAGCAGGAGAAGGCAAAGCAGGGAATGGAAACCAGTGCAGTGTCTGACCCCTGGTGATGGAGCAACAAGGGTGAAATTCTGTTTAACTTGGACGCACACTCTCAAGCGGACAGGAGACATGGGATTGAAGGTGATGTGCTGAGATTTACAAGAGTGCACAGCAGATGCTTGGCTGACAGAACTCAAAGAAACCAGCGCAAAATATCCCCACAATTGACTCTGAGACCAAGATCCGTGTTGCCAAATTTGAGTTAGCAGGGGCAACGGTCAGTGAGGGATAGGGCTACGAATGATGGCACACGCTGAGTCTCAGCGATCTGGAGTGCGTTGTAGGATGTGGTGGGTCGAATCAAGAGAGCAAACCAAACAGTGTACGAATGATAAATCAACCACACTGGTCGCGCGGTTGAGATTACCGATATGTCCCATGGCCACACCCAGTGCATCTGCAGGACCAGGGACCAATTGGGCATTTTGCCAATAGAGCACGTGTGGGGCTGAATCAGAGCTATTGTGCATCTGGTCTGAGGGATCCAGTGGGCCTTGGGTTTGAAATCAGAATGAAAAGCCTTTGGATCTGCTACATTCAAAACCTGGGCTGGGATTATGGTTTGGTTTGAGGTACAGGATGCACAACATCTCTGTGGTTGCCTTCATGAACCCGTGTCACAAGGATGAGAGGACAAGGAAGAGTGGTCCAACTCCACAGCGTGAGAAGAGGAAGCATTTCTTTCAGCACTATCTCCCAATATCGGATGCTTGATTTTGTATGGCACCGGCACGGTACGGCACCGAGGACACCAAGGTCAGTCTGCGGGATCATTCCAGCAGGCCCTGATGTGTGACATCCATGGATGTGCTTCCACTGCTGTTTCAGTAGACAGAGAAGCTCTGGGATGAACTGCTTTCATTGGGATATTTCAGTGGCACTACAAAGCACAAGCGCACACTCAGTTTGCTGTTTGGAAACACTCCAAAATGACATAGAGCAGAATGCAGAGCTGAGAACCTTTAGAAGCCTCATTTCCTCAAGAGGAAGTGTCCTGCGCACTTTCAGAATTGTGAGATAAGCGTAATCAAAATGAAGTTATGCTAATCGAAATAGTATGGGTTGTCCATCACAACAAATGCAACACCAGCAATTGGAGATATACCAGACAACACACACAGGAACAGAATATGGCATCAATGTCTTGGAGAATTTGTCCTCACAGAAATCCCATGGAATTGCGTAGAGCCAAGAGTCTAAAATTTTCACTTAACCAAGCCCTAGAAGTCTACATTAAATACCTGATATTACCTGACAATTAGAGATGAAAAAGTATAATAAAAGAAACAGGAAGTACCATTTTCAGTTCCAAAATATTGAAGGCCCAAAAGCTAAGCTTTCAAACAACTAGACTGCAAAACGCTATCCAAAAAAAGTATTGAAAATGGAGGTCAGGAAACACTGAAGAACAACAGGGTCGCAGAAGCACAAAAGACAGAATACGAGAATAGGGGAAGAGAAAGTCTAAAGACGAGCCAAAAAATATCAGAAAACTCAATGGATGTGATAATATCAGAGCTAAAATTCAGTCCTTAGCAGAGTAGATAATGCAGAGGGAGGCGTGAATGACTGTGAAGACAGGGGAACAGAAATCCCACGGTCAGAAGTGGACATAGGAAAGCAAGTGCAAAACAATGAATACATCGCTGTTGAATCCTGGGTTAAGACAGGGCATGAAAGACTAGAATTCATAAGAGTCCCAGATGGAAAAGCAAGAGATAAAGAAACAAAAAATGTCTGAAAATTTATCTGTAGAAAAATCAGACTGAAACTTGCTGAAAACCAAGAAAGGATCATCTATGCGAATTCAGGAAGTACACAGCATCCAAAGGAGGTGGAATCCCAATAGACCTACCAGTAGCCGTATGATTCAAATCAACAAAGTTCACGAATATCCCAGTGATTTAAAATGCACCTAGAGGAAAAAACATAGTCACAAGGGAACCTCCGAAGGGGTTTCAGCAGATATCTCGGCAGCAATATTGCAGGACAGGGAGGAGTGCCAGGACACAGACCATATCCTGAATGGCCAAATGCTGCCACCTAGGGTAGCCTATGCCACATGAACACCATTTCTAATAACGACAGAACTAGAGAATTCCACAGACCAGCAAATCTTAAAAGTATTCAGCAATTCAAAACTTCCTCTAAAAGGAAGGTTGAGAATACTCCCCTGAATAGAAAAGCAGCAAGATGAAATGGAAAGAAGAAAACCATTATTGGAAATGCAAGAAGAGCATGAGTGGCAAAGAAGAAACAAGAAGAAGGCAAGGAGGACATCAAAAACCTAAAGATGGGCGAGGGAAGCTGGAAATCATAGGTGATTGGAAGCACTCTTTTAAGTGAATCAGCTTATTTGACTCTCTGAAGCGAAAGGAGAGATGCATGGCCTGCGGTCTTTGCAAAACTAGCAAGAAGCAGACCAACAAAGAATCAAACCAACAAACAAGCACCAAAAGGGTACGGTTGGGTGACATATACCAAGGGAACCATGACTATTCAAAAGAAAATACTCAAGGTGATGTCAAGGATAATTCAGCACGCGTCGACCCAGTATCGCGGCTTGCATGTACTCAGCACACTTGTATTCGGAAATCAGAGGCGTGTATTCATATTCGTAAATATAGATTCATAAGAGCATATCGTGACCTCAGCAAAATGCCGATTTGGAATCAAATTGATTCCTAGTCCGTGATGTAGAATTGTATGTCATCCAACAGGATGAAGGAATGCCATATTCTACGCTACGTAGAGAAGAAATGTAAGAAGCCTATAACAAAGGCAAGTAGCTCTGCCAAAGTGTACTAAGTGCAAAAGAGACCGACAGCAAAGTGCACATTGGGGTTGGTTTCATTTCTTGGAATTTCAGCCCCCATGAATCCAATGGATCCATGTCCTGAGAGTGTGGGTGTTTCAGCAGAAATCAGGCGACGCATATGTATTCCGGGTGTACGGATATTATAGGAACATAAGTCTCCTTTAGTGGGTCTCTGTGTACTGTGAACTGTTAGACAGTTTAAAGACGTGTGAAAACATAAACTGAAAATGGACACACTTCCCTCCGTTGGTAATGTGCATAGAGATCTGAACAAAAGAGAAGAGGGAAGAAGAAAGTCCCATGGGACGCTAGTGGGTAGAATCACATTTACCTTAGGAACCTCTCGTCGGGTGCAGCCCCTCCCCCAACACTGACAAGATGCAGCAGCCATTGGGGATGGCAGTTAGCGGTTGGATTCCAGGTGGAATGTTGGTGTGTACCGCGAGGCTTGTTGTGGCTGTTGGATCCTAGGTAACCGGGCAGAGTTCTGTGGGTGGATCAGTGTGATGGAGGGGCTGCCGCCCTCTGTGGAGCTTGGCTTAGGTCTTTGGTCCGGGAAGCTGTGTAAGTTCGAGATACTGCTGCTGCCCAAAGACCTGAGTTCACAGGTCAGTTTCCAGAACCTGAAAGGGCAGACAGTGGAAGATCTGCCTGTCATCAGCTTACTGGTGAGGCTCCGAGGTACTTTCAGACTTGCCCAGTCCTAGTGAAGTCGACTTTAGGGGAGACACGAAGAGAAGCTGGCCGAAAAGCTTGCTGCACGGATTGAGGAGAGATGCGAACACATGGATGAGAGATGTTCTGCTACAATGGAGAATACTGGCGTGGAGACAGCTGTAGAGGATACCAGGCTCAAAAGACATTCATGAGACGTATTGAACCTCGCTGATACTGGCAGAAACATACAGAGTGCCAACGTGGACTTGAGGAAGTTCTTCAATTCTTTTCTCCAAGAACGGGTCCAAGGTCCCTGACGTCTGCAAGAGAAGAGATGGCAGAGATGATCAAAACGCTCCTGTTCTTGGAAGAGGTCGTGAGAATCCACACTTCCCACGGGGCCTTCCCTAGCCATTCAGACCAAAATCCACCAAGCCCAGGTAAGCCATTTCCCAGGTTTGGGCCTAGATAGCAAGAACTTGCCCTTCCCTCCCCTCCACTCAGGCATCCATTTTGAAGGATCAGTACCTGAGCTGCAATGAAGCCATTAGGAGAAGAGCAAACCCCTCCTAGAATTAGAGTTCCTCCAGCTTCACACTCTTTGAACAACAGTGAAATCCTTAAAGGTCAAATAGTCTCGGCTGAAATTGATAAAAATTGAATAACTAACTCACACCTAGAAAAGATGGCCTTCCGCTAGATTCAGCAAATGTGTTTATGTCTTCCCTGGGGTGAAGGGAGTCTGGTAAGTGAGGGGAATATTTGACTGAACTTGAATCTGTATTAGGCCTCAGTTTTTCCAGACAGTATAGGTAAATAGTACAAGTCAGAAAGTGAACTCTACTGTAAAAGTCGCCAATGACATTAAAGACACAGCTTATGTGGATCGTCTTTCACTTGAGTCAAGCCCCCGGGGGCACTATAACATGGGGGTGCAGACTTGATTGCGTTTAATGGCTTTACCCAACATGATCGGATTATAAAGCGTTCTCATCACTGATAGAAGTACACCTGGTTCTCCATAGACTAGCATAACTGCAGCAGAATTCTCCAAGCTATAATGCCCATAGGTGCTTTTGGATTCAAACCTAAATGTATATATTTAGTTTGTTTCCTCTTGTATTTTCCTAGAGAGGGATGTTATCCCTTGAAATGCCAACATTGCCCAGTAGGTGCCATTGGGAGTAAAGGGCAGCACATGCACAAGTGTATCCAAGGTTGGGGGTTATTTCATGTTTCCAATAGTTATTTCATGGTTCATGTTGGGTTCGGAGGCTTCAACCGTAAAGAGCTGACATGACCCCTTTAACAGTTTGGACTGCTAGTTTGCATTCTATCTGTCTAGCTTTTCCTTAGAGCTGACACAATGTTACCAAAATTGACAAGTCTGGCTTCTAGGTCGATTGAGTGTGTTTCAAAAAATAACTTCATTTTCGTATAACTCCCAAAACATGTAAATGAATTCTGTTAAACTTCATAAAGACTGCAAATGAGATATCAACACAATGTCAAAACATTTGTCTTCGGACAATCCCTCCCACCACGGCTGTATAGAAACAAAGACCAAACAAATATCACATTTCTGTGAAATGTATCTGGATAGTGTTGATTCATCGATGCCCAGTTGGCAGAGAAGAAGTGCAACCTGCACTCACTCGCCCTCATTTACAGAGCAATGGAAAAACCTACTCACCCAGCAGTTGCACAGGATAGTGGTCGAAGAGAGGTCTGTTACTCCCAAAGACAGGATGAGGCCTCAGGACACCTGGAAGCAGGAGAAGGCAAAGCAGGGAATGGAAACCAGTGCAGGGTCGGACCTCTGGTGATGGAGCAGCAATTGTGAACTGTGTTAAAATTGGACGCACACTCTCAAGCGGACAGGAGACATGGGATAGAAGGTGATGTGCTGAGATTTATAAGAGTGCCCAGCAGATGCTTGGCTGACAGAACTCAAAGAAACCAGCACAAAATATCCCCACAGTTGATTCTGAGACCAAGATCCGTGTTGCCAAATTTGATTTAGCAGGGGCAACGGTCAGTGAGAGATAGGGCTACGGATGATGGCAAACGCTGAGTCTCAGCGATCTGGAGTGCGTTGTGCGATTTGGTGGGTCGAATCAAGAGAGCAAACCAAACAGTTTACGAATGATAAATCAACCACACTGGTCGCGCGGTTGAGATTACCGATATGTCCCATGGCCACACCCAGTGCATCTGCAGGACCAGGGACCAATTGGGCATTTTGCCAATAGAGCACGTGTGGGGCTGAATCAGAGCGATCGTGCATCTGCTCTGAGGGATCCAGGGGTCCTTGGGTTTGAAATCAGAATGAAAAGCCTTTGGATCAGCTTCATTCATAACCTGGGCTGGGATTATGGTTTGGTTTGAGGCACAGGATACGCAACAGCTCTGTGGTTGCCTTCGTGCACCCGTGCCACAAGGATGAGAGGACAAGGAAGAGTGGTCCAACACCACAGCGTGAGAAGAGGAAGCATTTCTTTCAGCACTATCTCCCAAATGCGGATGCTACATTTTGGATGGCACCGGCACGGTACGGCATCGAGGACACCAATGTCGGTCTGCGGGATCATTCCAGCAGGACCTGATGTGTGACATCCATGGATGTTCTTCCACTGCATTTTCAGTAGACAGAGAAGCTCTGGGAAGAACTGATTTCATTGGGATATTCCAGTGGTACTACAAAGCACAAGCGCACTCTCAGTTTGCTGTTTTGGAAACACTCCAAAATGACGTAGAGCAGAATGCAGAGCTCAGAACCTTTAGAAGCTTCATTTCCACAAGAGGAAGTGTCCTGCGCACTTTCAGAATTGTGAGATAAGCGTAATCAAAATGAAGTTTTGCTAATCGAAGTAGTATGGGTTGTTCATCACAACAAATGCAACACCAGCAATTGGAGATATACCAGACAACACACACAGGAATAGAATATGGCATCAATGTCTAGGAGTAATTGTCCTCACAGAAATCACTTTAAATTGCGTAGAGCCATGAGTCTAAAATTTTCACTTAACCAAGCCCTAGAAGTCTACATTTAATACCTGATATTATCTGATCATTAGAGATGAAGAAGTACAGTAAAAGAAACAGGAAGTACCATTTTCAGTTCCAAAGATATTGAAGGCCCAAAAGATAAGCATTCAAACATCTAGCATGCAAAACGCTAAACAGAACCAGATTAGAAAATGGAGGTCAGGAAACACTGAAGTACAACAGGGTCTCAGAGGCACAAAAGGCAGAATACCGGAAAAGGAGAAGAGAAAGTCTAAAGACGAGCCAAATAATATCAGAAAACTCAATGGATGTGATAATATCAGGGCTAAAATTCAGTCCTTAGCAGAGTAGATAATGCAGAGGGACGCGTGAATGACTGTGAAGACAGGGGAACAGAAAATCCTCGGTCAGAAGCAGACATAGGAAAGCAAGTGCAAACCAATGTAAACATTGCTGTTGAACCCTGGGTTAAGACAGGGCATGAAAGACTAGAATTCATAAGAGTCCCAGATAGAAAAGCAAGAGATAAAGAAACAAAAAATGTCTGAAAATATATCTGTAGAAAAATCAGACTGAAACTTGCTGAAAGCCAAGAAAGTATCATCTATGCGAATTCAGGAATTACACACCATCCAAAGGAGGTGGAATCCCAATAAACCTACCAGTAGCTGTATGATGCAAATCATCAAAGCTCACGAATATCCCAGGGATTTAAAATGCACCTGGAGGAAACAACATAGTCACAAGGGAACCTCCAGAGGGGTTTCAGCAGATATCTCAGCAGCAATATTGCAGGACAGGGAGGAGTGCCAGGACACAGACCATATCCTGAATGGCCAAATGCTGCCACCTAGGGTAGCCTATGCCACATGACCGCCATTTCTAATAATGGCAGAGCTAGAGAATTCCACAAACTGGCAAATCTCAAAAGAATTCAGCAGTTCAAAACTTATCCTACAAGAATGGTTGAGAAATCTACCCTGAATAGAAAAGCAGCAAGATGAATTGGAAAGAAGAAACCATTATTGGATATGCAAGAAGATCATGAGTGGCAAAGAAGAAACAAGAAGGAGGCTAGGAGGACATCAAAACCCCAAAGATGGGAGAGGGAAGCAGGAAATCATAGGTGATTGGAAGCACTCTCTTAAGTGAATCAACTTATTTGACTCTCTGTTTGAAGCTAAAGGAGAGATGCATTGTCGGAGCCAGCCGACAATCGATCAGGTCCAGAAACCTATGCTGCAGGACTGAGAAAAGGAAAGACGTAACAAAAAGACAGCAAGACAAGAAAAGTTGGGGTTGAGGGGGTCTCACCCTAGCCCGCAAGACGCTAGGTCATGAGTGGACCTCGAGTTTATTTCAGGTGGTTCTTTTATATGATTTTAACCCATTAGCTCATACATTCCTGCACGTAGGCAATAAAGCCTAACCTCGTGACTCGTATACATTCAACTCAGGTGATACATTCAACTCAGGTTATTGTTCTCTAAAAGTATCACTGATTTGTGTGCCAATTGTATCTCTCCCTCCAAAGGTCTTTTGTGACTAAATAGCTCAAAGATGTTTCCTCAGTCATTAGCGCACCTGGTGCATTCTTTAGTAAAAGAGGTGGCGGGACAGAGATTGTTCTAACTCAATTGACCTTTGAGCCGGGCGCCCCGCACTGTGGGAGTTTAGGCCCAACCTTTGTGCTCGGCAGCCTCAATTTCAGAGCCTGGCGCCCTGCACTTTGGGGTTTTACGCCCAAGTTTTGTGCTCGGCAGCCCTCCGTCACGAGCGGCTCCCCGCAATGCATGGCCGGACATGTTTGCAAAACAAGCTAGAAGCCGACCAACAAAGAATCAAACCAACAAACAAGCACCAAAATGGTACGGTTGGCTGACATTTACCAAGGGAAATATGATTATTCAAAAGAATTACTCAAGGTGATGTCAAGGATCATTCAGCATGCATCGACCCAGTATCGGGGCTTGCATGTATTCAGCACACTTGTATTCGGAAATCAAAAGCGTGCAATCATATTCGTAAATTTTGATTCATAAGAACATATCGTGACCTAACACTAATGCCGATTTGGAATCAAATGGATTCCTAGTCCGTGATGTAGACTTGTATGTCTTCCAACAGGATGAAGGAATGCCATATTCTACGCTACGTAGAGAAGAAATGTAAGAAGCCTATAACAAAGGCAAGTATCTCTGCCAAAGTGTACTAAGAGCAAAAGAGACCGACAGTAAAGTGCACATTGGTGTTGGTTTCATTTCTTAGAATATCAGCCCCCATGAAACCAATGGATCCATGTCCTGAGAGTGCGGGTGTTTCAGCAGAAATCAGGCGACGCATATATATTCCGGGTGTACGGATATTATAGGAACATAAGTCTCCTTTAGTGGGTCTCTGTGTACTGTGAACTGTTAGAAAGTTTAAAGACGTGTGAAACCATCAACTGAAAAGGGACACACTTCCCTCCATTGGTACGGTGCATAGAGCTCTGAACAAAAGGAAAGAGGGAAGAAGAAAGGCCCATGGGACGCTAGTGGGTAGAATCACATTTACCTTAGGAACCTCTCGTCGGATGCAGCCCCTCCCCCAACACTGACAAGATGCAGCAGCCATTGGGGATGGCAGTTAGCGGTTGGATTCCAGGTGGAATGTTGGTGTGTACCGCTTGGCTTGTTGTGGCTGTTGGATCCTAGGTAACCGGGCAGTGTTCCCTGCGTGGATCAGTGTGATGGAGGGGCTGCCGCCCTCTGTGGAGCTTGGCTTAGGTGTTTGGTCCGGGAAGCTGTGTAAGTTCGAGATACTGATGCTGCCCAAAGACCTGAGTTCACAGGTCAGTTTCCAGAACCTGAAAGGGCAGACAGTGGAAGATCTGCCTGTCATCAGCTTACTGGTCAGGCTCCGAGGTACTTTCAGACTTGCCCAGTCTTGGTGAAGTCGACTTTAGGGGAGACACGAAGAGAAGCTGGCCGATAAGCTGGCTGCACGGATTGAGGAGAGATGCGAACAGATGGATGAGAGATGTTCTGCTACAATGGAGAATACTGGCGTGAAGACAGCTGTAGAGGATACCAGGATCAAAAGTCATTCATGAGACATATTGAACCTCGCTGATACTGGCAGAAACATACGGAGTGCCAACGTGGACTTGAGGAAGTTCCTCAATTCTCTTCTCCAAGAACGGGTCCAAGGTCCCGGACGTCTGCAAGAGAAGAGATGGCAGAGATGATCAAAACGCTCCTGTTCTTGGAAGAGGTCATGGGAATCCACATTTCCCAAGGGGCCTTCCCAAGCCATTCAGACCAGAATTCACCAAGCCCAGGTAAGCCTTTTCCCAGGTTTGGGCCTAGCTAGCAAGCACTTGCACTTCCCTCCCCTCCACAAAGGCATCCATTTTGAAGGATCAGTAGCTTAGCTGCAATGAAGCCATTACGAGAAAAACAAGCCCCTCCTAGAATCAGAGTTCCTCCAGCTTCACACTCTGTGAACAACAGTGAACTCCTTAAAGGTCTAATAATCTTGGCTGAAATAGACAGGAATTGAATAATTAGCTCACACCTAGAAACGATGACCTTCCGCTAGATTCAGCAAATGTTGTGTTTATGTCTTCCCTGGGGTGAAGAGAGTGTGGTAAGTGAGGGGAATCTCTGACTGAACTTGAATCTGTATTAGGCCTCAGTTTTTCAAGACAGTATAGGTAAATAGTACAAGTCAGAAAGAGAACTGTACTGTAAAAGTCGCCATTGATATTAAAGACACAGCTTATGTGGATCGTCATTCACTTGAGTCAAGCCCCCGGGGGCACTATATCATGCGGGTGCAGAATTGGTTGCGTTAAATGGCTTTACCCAACATGATCGGATGATTGAGTGTTCTCACCACTGATAGAAGTCACCTGGTTCTCAATAGACTAGCATAACTGCAGCAGGGTTCTCCTAGCTCTAATGCCTCTAGGTCATTTTGGATTCAAACCTAAATGTATATATTTGTTTTGTTTTCTCTAGTAATTTCCTAGAGAGGGATGTTACCCCTTGAAATGCCAACATTGGCCAGTAGGTGTCATTGGGAGTAAAGGGCCTCACATGCACAAGTATATCCAAGGTTGGGGGTTATTTCATATTTTAAATAGTTATTTCATGGTTCCTGTTGTGTTCGGAGGCTTCAACCATTAAGAGCTGACATGACCCCTTGAACAGTTTGGACTGCTAGTTTGCATTCTATCTGTCTAGCTTTTCCGTAGAGCTGACACAATGTTACCAAAATTGACAAGTCTGGCTTATAGGTCGATTTAGTGTGTTTCAAAAAATAACTCCATTTTCGTATAACTCCCAAAACATGTAAATGAGTTCTGTTAAACTTCTTAAAGGCTGCAAATGGGATATCAACACAATGTCAAAATAGTTGTCTTCGGACAATCCCTCCCACCACGGCTGTATAGAAACAAAGAGCTAAGCAAATATCACATTTCTGTGAAATGTATCTGGATAGTGTTGATTCATCGATGCCCAGTTGGCAGAGAAGAAGTGCAACCTGCACTCACTCGCTCCCATGTACAGAGCAATGGAAACATCCACTCACCCAGCCCTTAGCATAGGACACTGGCCGAAGAGAGGTCTGTTACTCCCAAAGACAGGATGAGGCCTCAGGACACCTGGAAGCAGGAGAAGGCAAAGCAGGGAATGGAAACCAGTGCAGGTTCGCACCCCTGGTGATTGAGCAACAAGGGTGAAACTCTGTTTAACTTGGACGCACACTCTCAAGCGGACAGGAGACATGGGTTTGAAGGTGATGTGCTGAGATTTACAAGAGTGCACAGCAGATGCTTGGCTGAGAGAACTCAAAGAAACCAGCGCAAAATATCCCCACAGTTAATTCTGAGACCAAGATCCCAGCTGCCAAATTTGAGGTAGCAGAGGCAATGGTCAGTGAGGCATAGAGCTACGGATGATGGCACACGCTGAGTCTCAGGGATCTGGAGTGTGTTGTGGGATGTGGTGGGTCGAATCAAGAGAGCAAACCGAACTGTGTACCAATAATAAATCAACCACACTGGTCGCGCGGTTGCGATTACCGATATGTCCCATGGCCACACCCAGTACATCTGCAGGACCAGGGACCAATTGGGAATTTTGCCAATAGAGCACGTGTGGGGCTGAATCAGAGATATCGTGCATCTGGTCTGAGGGATCCAGGGGCCTTGAATTTGAAATCAGAATGAAAAGCCTTAGGATATGCTACATTCATAACCTGGGCTGGGATTATGGTTTGGTTTGAGTCACAGGATGCGCAACAACTCTGTGGTTGCCTTCGTGCACCCGTGCCACAAGGATGAGAGGACAAGGGAGAGTGGTCCAAGTCCACAGCGCGAGAAGAGGAAGCATTCCCTTCAGCACTATCTCCCAAAAGCGGATGCTACATTTTGGATGGCACCGGCACGGTACGGCACCTAGGACAACAAGGAAGGTCTGCGGGATCATTCCAGCAGGCCCTGATATGTGACATCCATAGATATGCTTCCACTGGTGTTTCTGTAGACAGAGAAGCTCTGGAAAGAACTCATTTCATTGGGACATTCCCGTGGCAATAAAAAGCAGAAGAGCACTCTCAGTTTGCTGTTTTGGAAACACTCCAAAATGACATAGAGAAGAATGCAGAGCTGAGAACTTTTAGAAGCTTCATTTCCACAAGAGGAAGTGTCCTGTGCACTTTCAGAAGTGTGAGATAAGTATAATCAAAATGAAGTTATGTTAATCGAAGTAGAATGGGTTGTTCATCACAACTAATGCAACACCAGCAATTGGAGATATACCAAACAACACACACAGGTACAGGTTATGGCATCAATGCCTAGGAGAAATTGTCCTCACAGAAATCCCATGGAATTGCGTAGAGACAAGAGTCTAAAATTTTCAATTAACAAAGCCCTAGAAGTCTACATTAGATACCTGATATTACCTGACCAGTAGAGATGAAGAAGAACAGTAAAAGAAACAGGAAGTACCATTTTCAGTTCCAAAGATATTGAAGGCGCAAAAGATAAGCTTTCAAACAACTAGTCTGCAAAACGCTATCCAGAACAAGTGTTGAAAATGAAGGTCAGGAAAACACTGAAGAACACCAGTGTCTCAGAATCACAAAAGGCAGAATACCAGAAAAGGGGAAGAGAAAGTCTCAACACGAGCCAAAAATATCAGGAAACTCAATGGTTGTGATAATATCAGGGCTAAAATTCAGTCCTTAGCAGACTAGATAATGCAGAGGGACGCGTGAATGACTGTGAAGACAGGGGAAGAGAAAAACCTCGGTCAGAAGCAGACATAGGAAAGCAAGTGCCAACAAATGAAAACATTGCAGTTGAACCCTGGGTTAAGACAGGGCATGAAAGAATAGAAATCATGAGTCCCAGATGGAAAAGCAAGAGATAAAGAAACAAAAAGTGTCTGAAAATTTATCTGTAGAAAAATCAGACTGAAACTTGCTGAAAGCCAAGAAAGAATCATCTATGCGAATTCAGGAATTACACAGCATCCGAAGGAGGTGGAATCCCAATAGACCTACCAGCAGCTGTATGATTCAAATCAACAAAGTTCACGAATATCCGAGTGATTTAAAATGCACCTGGAGGAAACAACATAGTCACAAGGAAACCTCCAGAGGGGTTTCAGCTGATATCTCGGCAGCAATATTGCAGGACAGGGAGGAGTGCCAGGACACAGACCATATCCTGAATGGCCAAATGCTGCCACCTAGGGTAGCCTATGCCACATGAACACCATTTCAAATAACGGCAGAGCTAGAGAATTCTACAGACCGGCAAATCTTAAAAGAATTCAGCAGTTCAAAAGTTTTTCTAAAAGAAAGGTTGAGAAAACTCCCCTGAATAGAAAAGCAGCAAGATGGAATGGAAAGAAGAAACCATTATTGGAAATGCAAGAAGAGCATGTGTGGCAGAGAAGAAAGAAGAAGAACTTAAGGAGGACATCAAAACCCTAAAGATGGGAGAGGGAAGCAGGAAATCATAGGTGATTGGAAGCACTCTCTTAAGTGAATCAGCTTATTTGACTCTGTTTGAAGCGAAAGGAGAGATGCATGGCCTGACGTGTTTGCAAAACAAGCGAGAAGAAGACCAACAAAGAATCAAACCAACAAACAAGCACCAAAATGGTATGGTTGGCTGACATATACAAAGGGAACCATGATTATTCAAAAGAAAATACTCAAGGTGAGGTCAAGGGTCATTCAGAACGCATCGACCCAGTATCGTGGCTTGCATGTACTCAGCACACTTGTATTCGGAAATCAGAAGCGTGCATTCATATTCGTAAATTTTGATTCATAAGAGCATATCGTGACCTAACACTAATGCCGATTTGGAATCAAATGGATTCCTAGTCCGTGATGTAGACTTGTATGTCTTCCAACAGGATGAAGGAATGCCATATTCTAGGCTACGTAGAGAAGAAATGTAAGAAGCCTATAACAAAGGCAAGTAGCTCTGCCAAAGTGTACTAAGTGCAAAAGAGACCGACAGCAAAGTGCACATTGGGGTTGGTTTCATTTCTTGGAATTTCAGCCCCCATGAATCCAATGGATCCATGTCCTGAGAGTGCGGGTGTTTCAGCAGAAATCAGGCGACGCATATGTATTCCGGGTGTACGGATATTATAGGAACATAAGTCTCCTTTAGTGGGTCCCTGTGTACTGTGAACTGTTAGAAAGTTTAAAGACGTGTGAAACCATCAACTGAAAAGGGACACACTTCCCTCCATTGGTACGGTGCATAGAGCTCTGAACAAAAGGAAAGAGGGAAGAAGAAAGGCCCATGGGACGCTAGTGGGTAGAATCACATTTACCTTAGGAACCTCTCGTCGGATGCAGCCCCTCCCCCAACACTGACAAGATGCAGCAGCCATTGGGGATGGCAGTTAGCGGTTGGATTCCAGGTGGAATGTTGGTGTGTACCGCGAGGCTTGTTGTGGCTGTTGGATCCTAGGTAACCGGGCAGAGTTCTGTGGGTGGATCAGTGTGATGGAGGGGCTGCCGCCCTCTGTGGAGCTTGGCTTAGGTCTTTGGTCCGGGAAGCTGTGTAAGTTCGAGATACTGCTGCTGCCCAAAGACCTGAGTTCACAGGTCAGTTTCCAGAACCTGAAAGGGCAGACAGTGGAAGATCTGCCTGTCATCAGCTTACTGGTCAGGCTCCAAGGTACTTTCAGACTTGCCCAGTCCTGGTGAAGTCGACTTTAGAGGAGACAAGAAGACAAGCTGTCCGAAAAGCTGGCTGCACGGATTGAGGAGAGATGCGAACAGATGGATGAGAGATGTTCTGCTACAATGGAGAATACTGGCGTGGAGACAGCTGTAGAGGATACCAGGCTCAAAAGACATTCATGAGACATATTGAACCTCACTGATACTGGCAGAAACATACGGAGTGCCAACGTGGACTCGAGGAAGTTCCTCAATTCTCTTCTCCAAGAATGGGTCCAACGTTTCTGACGTCTGAAAGAGAAGAGATGGCAGAGATGATCAAAACGCTACTGTTCTTGGAAGTGGTCGTGAGAATCCACACGTCCCAAGGGGCATTCCCAAGCCATTCAGACCAGAATTCACCAAGCCCAGGTAAAACTTTTCCCAGGTTGGGCCTAGCTAGCAAGCAGTTGCCCTTCCATCCCCTCCGCTCAGGCATCCATTTTGAAGGATCTATACCTGAGCTGCAATGAAGCCATTACGAGAAGAGCAAGCCCCTCCTAGAATCAGAGTTCCTCCAGCTTCACAATCTGTGAACAACAGTGAACTCCTTAAAGGTCAAATAGTCTCGGCTGAAATAGATAGGAATTGAATACTTAGCTCAAACCTAGAAACGATGGCCTTCCGCTAGATTCAGCAAATGTTGTTTTTATGTCTTCCCTGGGGTGAAGGGAGTGTTGTAAGTGAGGGGAATCTTTGACTGAACTTGAATCTGTATTAGGCCTCAGTTTTTCCAGACAGTATAGGT
Organism: Vicugna pacos; assembly: GCF_048564905.1. Taxonomy (NCBI): domain Eukaryota; kingdom Metazoa; phylum Chordata; class Mammalia; order Artiodactyla; family Camelidae; genus Vicugna; species Vicugna pacos. The sequence goes on along the minus strand of NW_027328874.1, from coordinate 713,175 downwards.
AAATAGTACAAGTCAGAAAGTGAACTGTACTGTAAAAGTCGCCAATGATATTAAAGACACAGCTTATGTTGATCGTCTTTCACTTGAGTCAAGCCCCCGTGGGCACTATATCATGCGGGTGCAACTTGGTTGCGTTAAATGGCTTTACCAAACATGATCGGATGATTAAGCGTTCTCATCACTGGTAGAAGAACACCTGGTTCTCAATAGACTACCATAGCTGAGGCAGGGTTCTCATAGCTCTAATGCCTCAATGTGCTTTTGGATTCAAACCTAAATGTATATATTTGTTTTGTTTTCTCTAGTAATTTCCTAGAGAGGGATGTTACACCTTGAAATGCCAACATTGGCCAGTAGGTGTCATTGGGAGTAAAGGGCCTCACATGCACAAGTATATCCAAGGTTGGGGGTTATTTCATATTTTAAATAGTTATTTCATGGTTCCTGTTGTGTTCGGAGGCTTCAACCATTAAGAGCTGACATGACCCCTTGAACAGTTTGGACTGCTAGTTTGCATTCTATCTGTCTAGCTTTTCCGTAGAGCTGACACAATGTTACCAAAATTGACAAGTCTGGCTTCTAGGTCGATTTAGTGTGTTTCAAAAAATAACTCCATTTTCGTATAACTCCCAAAACATGTAAATGAGTTCTGTTAAACTTCTTAAAGACTGCAAATGGGATATCAACACAATGTCATAATAGTTGTCTTCGGACAATCCCTCCCACCACGGCTGTATAGAAACAAAGAGCTAATCAAATATCACATTTCTGTGAAATGTATCTGGATAGTGTTGATTCATCGATGCCCAGTTGGCAGAGAAGAAGTGCAACCTGCACTCACTCGCTCCCATGTACAGAGCAATGGAAACATCCACTCACCCAGCCCTTAGCATAGGACACTGGCCGAAGAGAGGTCTGTTACTCCCAAAGACAGGATGAGGCCTCAGGACACCTGGAAGCAGGAGAAGGCAAAGCAGGGAATGGAAACCAGTGCAGGTTCGGACCCCTGGTGATGGAGCAACAAGGGTGAAACTCTGTTTAACTTGGACGCACACTCTCAAGCGGACAGGAGACATGGGTTTGAAGGTGATGTGCTGAGATTTACAAGAGTGCACAGCAGATGCTTGGCTGAGAGAACTCAAAGAAACCAGCGCAAAATATCCCCACAGTTAATACTGAGACCAAGATCCAAGCTGCCAAATTTGAGGTAGCAGAGGCAATGGTCAGTGAGGCATAGAGCTACGGATGATGGCACACGCTGAGTCTCAGGGATCTGGAGTGCGTTGTGGGATGTGGTGGGTCGAATCAAGAGAGCAAACCGAACTGTGTACCAATAATAAATCAACCACACTGGTCGCGCGGTTGCGATTACCGATATGTCCCATGGCCACACCCAGTACATCTGCCGGACCAGGGACCAATTGGGAATTTTGCCAATAGAGCACGTGTGGGGCTGAATCAGAGATATCGTGCATCTGGTCTGAGGGATCCAGGGGGCCTTGAATTTGAAATCAGAATGAAAAGCCTTAGGATATGCTACATTCATAACCTGGGCTGGGATTATGGTTTGGTTTGAGTCACAGGATGCGCAACAACTCTGTGGTTGCCTTCGTGCACCCGTGCCACAAGGATGAGAGGACAAGGGAGAGTGGTCCAAGTCCACAGCGCGAGAAGAGGAAGCATTCCCTTCAGCACTATCTCCCAAAAGCGGATGCTACATTTTGGATGGCATCGGCACGGTACGGCACCTAGGACAACAAGGAAGGTCTGCGGGATCATTCCAGCAGGCCCTGATATGTGACATCCATAGATATGCTTCCACTGGTGTTTCTGTAGACAGAGAAGCTCTGGAAAGAACTCATTTCATTGGGACATTCCCGTGGCAATAAAAAGCAGAAGAGCACTCTCAGTTTGCTGTTTTGGAAACACTCCAAAATGACATAGAGAAGAATGCAGAGCTGAGAACTTTTAGAAGCTTCATTTCCACAAGAGGAAGTGTCCTGTGCACTTTCAGAAGTGTGAGATAAGTATAATCAAAATGAAGTTATGCTAATCGAAGTAGAATGGGTTGTTCATCACAACTAATGCAACACCAGCAATTGGAGATATACCAAACAACACACACAGGTACAGGTTATGGCATCAATGCCTAGGAGAAATTGTCCTCACAGAAATCCCATGGAATTGCGTAGAGACAAGAGTCTAAAATTTTCAATTAACAAAGCCCTAGAAGTCTACATTAGATACCTGATATTACCTGACCAGTAGAGATGAAGAAGAACAGTAAAAGAAACAGGAAGTACCATTTTCAGTTCCAAAGATATTGAAGGCGCAAAAGATAAGCTTTCAAACAACTAGTCTGCAAAACGCTATCCAGAACAAGTGTTGAAAATGAAGGTCAGGAAAACACTGAAGAACACCAGTGTCTCAGAATCACAAAAGGCAGAATACCAGAAAAGGGGAAGAGAAAGTCTCAACACGAGCCAAAAATATCAGGAAACTCAATGGTTGTGATAATATCAGGGCTAAAATTCAGTCCTTAGCAGACTAGATAATGCAGAGGGACGCGTGAATGACTGTGAAGACAGGGGAAGAGAAAAACCTCGGTCAGAAGCAGACATAGGAAAGCAAGTGCCAACAAATGAAAACATTGCAGTTGAACCCTGGGTTAAGACAGGGCATGAAAGAATAGAAATCATGAGTCCCAGATGGAAAAGCAAGAGATAAAGAAACAAAAAGTGTCTGAAAATTTATCTGTAGAAAAATCAGACTGAAACTTGCTGAAAGCCAAGAAAGAATCATCTATGCGAATTCAGGAATTACACAGCATCCGAAGGAGGTGGAATCCCAATAGACCTACCAGCAGCTGTATGATTCAAATCAACAAAGTTCACGAATATCCGAGTGATTTAAATTGCACCTGGAGGAAACAACATAGTCACAAGGAAACCTCCAGAGGGGTTTCAGCTGATATCTCGGCAGCAATATTGCAGGACAGGGAGGAGTGCCAGGACACAGACCATATCCTGAATGGCCAAATGCTGCCACCTAGGGTAGCCTATGCCACATGAACACCATTTCAAATAACGGCAGAGCTAGAGAATTCTACAGACCGGCAAATCTTAAAAGAATTCAGCAGTTCAAAAGTTTTTCTAAAAGAAAGGTTGAGAAAACTCCCCTGAATAGAAAAGCAGCAAGATGGAATGGAAAGAAGAAACCATTATTGGAAATGCAAGAAGAGCATGTGTGGCAGAGAAGAAAGAAGAAGAACTTAAGGAGGACATCAAAACCCTAAAGATGGGAGAGGGAAGCAGGAAATCATAGGTGATTGGAAGCACTCTCTTAAGTGAATCAGCTTATTTGACTCTGTTTGAAGCGAAAGGAGAGATGCATGGCCTGACGTGTTTGCAAAACAAGCGAGAAGAAGACCAACAAAGAATCAAACCAACAAACAAGCACCAAAATGGTATGGTTGGCTGACATATACAAAGGGAACCATGATTATTCAAAAGAAAATACTCAAGGTGAGGTCAAGGGTCATTCAGAACGCATCGACCCAGTATCGTGGCTTGCATGTACTCAGCACACTTGTATTCGGAAATCAGAAGCGTGCATTCATATTCGTAAATTTTGATTCATAAGAGCATATCGTGACCTAACACTAATGCCGATTTGGAATCAAATGGATTCCTAGTCCGTGATGTAGACTTGTATGTCTTCCAACAGGATGAAGGAATGCCATATTCTAGGCTACGTAGAGAAGAAATGTAAGAAGCCTATAACAAAGGCAAGTAGCTCTGCCAAAGTGTACTAAGTGCAAAAGAGACCGACAGCAAAGTGCACATTGGGGTTGGTTTCATTTCTTGGAATTTCAGCCCCCATGAATCCAATGGATCCATGTCCTGAGAGTGCGGGTGTTTCAGCAGAAATCAGGCGACGCATATGTATTCCGGGTGTACGGATATTATAGGAACATAAGTCTCCTTTAGTGGGTCCCTGTGTACTGTGAACTGTTAGAAAGTTTAAAGACGTGTGAAACCATCAACTGAAAAGGGACACACTTCCCTCCATTGGTACGGTGCATAGAGCTCTGAACAAAAGGAAAGAGGGAAGAAGAAAGGCCCATGGGACGCTAGTGGGTAGAATCACATTTACCTTAGGAACCTCTCGTCGGATGCAGCCCCTCCCCCAACACTGACAAGATGCAGCAGCCATTGGGGATGGCAGTTAGCGGTTGGATTCCAGGTGGAATGTTGGTGTGTACCGCGAGGCTTGTTGTGGCTGTTGGATCCTAGGTAACCGGGCAGAGTTCTGTGGGTGGATCAGTGTGATGGAGGGGCTGCCGCCCTCTGTGGAGCTTGGCTTAGGTCTTTGGTCCGGGAAGCTGTGTAAGTTCGAGATACTGCTGCTGCCCAAAGACCTGAGTTCACAGGTCAGTTTCCAGAAACTGAAAGGGCAGACAGTGGAAGATCTGCCTGTCATCAGCTTACTGGTCAGGCTCCAAGGTACTTTCAGACTTGCCCAGTCCTGGTGAAGTCGACTTTAGGGGAGACACGAAGACAAGCTGGCCGAAAAGCTGGCTGCACGGATTGAGGAGAGATGCGAACAGATGGATGAGAGATGTTCTGCTACAATGGAGAATACTGGCGTGGAGACAGCTGTAGAGGATACCAGGCTCAAAAGACATTCATGAGACATATTGAACCTCGCTGATACTGGCAGAAACATACGGAGTGCCAACGTGGACTCGAGGAAGTTCCTCAATTCTCTTCTCCAAGAATGGGTCCAACGTTTCTGACGTCTGAAAGAGAAGAGATGGCAGAGATGATCAAAACGCTACTGTTCTTGGAAGTGGTCGTGAGAATCCACACGTCCCAAGGGGCATTCCCAAGCCATTCAGACCAGAATTCACCAAGCCCAGGTAAAACTTTTCCCAGGTTGGGCCTAGCTAGCAAGCACTTGCCCTTCCATCCCCTCCGCTGAGGCATCCATTTTGAAGGATCTGTACCTGAGCTGCAATGAAGCCATTACGAGAAGAGCAAGCCCCTCCTAGAATAAGAGTTCCACCAGCTTCACAATCTGTGAACAACAGTGAACTCCTTAAAGGTCAAATAGTCTCGGCTGAAATAGATAGGAATTGAATACTTAGCTCAAACCTAGAAACGATGGCCTTCCGCTAGATTCAGCAAATGTTGTTTTTATGTCTTCCCTGGGGTGAAGGGAGTGTGGTAAGTGAGGGGAATCTTTGACTGAACTTGAATCTGTATTAGGCCTCAGTTTTTCCAGACAGTATAGGTAAATAGTACAAGTCAGAAAGTGAACTGTACTGTAAAAGTCGCCAATGATATTAAAGACACAGCTTATGTTGATCGTCTTTCACTTGAGTCAAGCCCCCGTGGGCACTATATCATGCGGGTGCAACTTGGTTGCGTTAAATGGCTTTACCAAACATGATCGGATGATTAAGCGTTCTCATCACTGGTAGAAGAACACCTGGTTCTCAATAGACTACCATAGCTGAGGCAGGGTTCTCATAGCTCTAATGCCTCAATGTGCTTTTGGATTCAAACCTAAATGTATATATTTGTTTTGTTTTCTCTAGTAATTTCCTAGAGAGGGATGTTACCCCTTGAAATGCCAACATTGGCCAGTAGGTGTCATTGGGAGTAAAGGGCATCACATGCACAAGTATATCCAAGGTTGGGGGTTATTTCATATTTTAAATAGTTATTTCATGGTTCCTGTTGTGTTCGGAGGCTTCAACCGTTAAGAGCTGACATGACCCCTTGAACAGTTTGGACTGCTAGTTTGCATTCTATCTGTCTAGCTTTTCCGTAGAGCTGACACAATGTTACCAAAATTGACAAGTCTGGCTTCTAGGTCGATTTAGTGTGTTTCAAAAAATAACTCCATTTTCGTATAACTCCCAAAACATGTAAATGAGTTCTGTTAAACTTCTTAAAGACTGCAAATGGAATATCAACACAATGTCAAAATAGTTGTCTTCGGACAATCCCTCCCACCACGGCTGTATAGAAACAAAGAGCTAAGCAAATATCACATTTCTGTGAAATGTATCTGGATAGTGTTGATTCATCGATGCCCAGTTGGCAGAGAAGAAGTGCAACCTGCACTCACTCGCTCCCATGTACAGAGCAATGGAAACATCCACTCACCCAGCCCTTAGCATAGGACACTGGCCGAAGAGAGGTCTGTTACTCCCAAAGACAGGATGAGGCCTCAGGACACCTGGAAGCAGGAGAAGGCAAAGCAGGGAATGGAAACCAGTGCAGGTTCGGACCCCTGGTGATGGAGCAACAAGGGTGAAACTCTGTTTAACTTGGACGCACACTCTCAAGCGGACAGGAGACATGGGTTTGAAGGTGATGTGCTGAGATTTACAAGAGTGCACAGCAGATGCTTGGCTGAGAGAACTCAAAGAAACCAGCGCAAAATATCCCCACAGTTAATTCTGAGACCAAGATCCCAGCTGCCAAATTTGAGGTAGCAGAGGCAATGGTCAGTGAGGCATAGAGCTACGGATGATGGCACACGCTGAGTCTCAGGGATCTGGAGTGCGTTGTGGGATGTGGTGGGTCGAATCAAGAGAGCAAACCGAACTGTGTACCAATAATAAATCAACCACACTGGTCGCGCGGTTGCGATTACCGATATGTCCCATGGCCACACCCAGTACATCTGCCGGACCAGGGACCAATTGGGAATTTTGCCAATAGAGCACGTGTGGGGCTGAATCAGAGATATCGTGCATCTGGTCTGAGGGATCCAGGGGGCCTTGAATTTGAAATCAGAATGAAAAGCCTTAGGATATGCTACATTCATAACCTGGGCTGGGATTATGGTTTGGTTTGAGTCACAGGATGCGCAACAACTCTGTGGTTGCCTTCGTGCACCCGTGCCACAAGGATGAGAGGACAAGGGAGAGTGGTCCAAGTCCACAGCGCGAGAAGAGGAAGCATTCCCTTCAGCACTATCTCCCAAAAGCGGATGCTACATTTTGGATGGCATCGGCACGGTACGGCACCTAGGACAACAAGGAAGGTCTGCGGGATCATTCCAGCAGGCCCTGATATGTGACATCCATAGATATGCTTCCACTGGTGTTTCTGTAGACAGAGAAGCTCTGGAAAGAACTCATTTCATTGGGACATTCCCGTGGCAATAAAAAGCAGAAGAGCACTCTCAGTTTGCTGTTTTGGAAACACTCCAAAATGACATAGAGAAGAATGCAGAGCTGAGAACTTTTAGAAGCTTCATTTCCACAAGAGGAAGTGTCCTGTGCACTTTCAGAAGTGTGAGATAAGTATAATCAAAATGAAGTTATGCTAATCGAAGTAGAATGGGTTGTTCATCACAACTAATGCAACACCAGCAATTGGAGATATACCAAACAACACACACAGGTACAGGTTATGGCATCAATGCCTAGGAGAAATTGTCCTCACAGAAATCCCATGGAATTGCGTAGAGACAAGAGTCTAAAATTTTCAATTAACAAAGCCCTAGAAGTCTACATTAGATACCTGATATTACCTGACCAGTAGAGATGAAGAAGAACAGTAAAAGAAACAGGAAGTACCATTTTCAGTTCCAAAGATATTGAAGGCGCAAAAGATAAGCTTTCAAACAACTAGTCTGCAAAACGCTATCCAGAACAAGTGTTGAAAATGAAGGTCAGGAAAACACTGAAGAACACCAGTGTCTCAGAATCACAAAAGGCAGAATACCAGAAAAGGGGAAGAGAAAGTCTCAACACGAGCCAAAAATATCAGGAAACTCAATGGTTGTGATAATATCAGGGCTAAAATTCAGTCCTTAGCAGACTAGATAATGCAGAGGGACGCGTGAATGACTGTGAAGACAGGGGAAGAGAAAAACCTCGGTCAGAAGCAGACATAGGAAAGCAAGTGCCAACAAATGAAAACATTGCAGTTGAACCCTGGGTTAAGACAGGGCATGAAAGAATAGAAATCATGAGTCCCAGATGGAAAAGCAAGAGATAAAGAAACAAAAAGTGTCTGAAAATTTATCTGTAGAAAAATCAGACTGAAACTTGCTGAAAGCCAAGAAAGAATCATCTATGCGAATTCAGGAATTACACAGCATCTGAAGGAGGTGGAATCCCAATAGACCTACCAGCAGCTGTATGATTCAAATCAACAAAGTTCACGAATATCCGAGTGATTTAAAATGCACCTGGAGGAAACAACATAGTCACAAGGAAACCTCCAGAGGGGTTTCAGCTGATATCTCGGCAGCAATATTGCAGGACAGGGAGGAGTGCCAGGACACAGACCATATCCTGAATGGCCAAATGCTGCCACCTAGGGTAGCCTATGCCACATGAACACCATTTCAAATAACGGCAGAGCTAGAGAATTCTACAGACCGGCAAATCTTAAAAGAATTCAGCAGTTCAAAAGTTTTTCTAAAAGAAAGGTTGAGAAAACTCCCCTGAATAGAAAAGCAGCAAGATGGAATGGAAAGAAGAAACCATTATTGGAAATGCAAGAAGAGCATGTGTGGCAGAGAAGAAAGAAGAAGAACTTAAGGAGGACATCAAAACCCTAAAGATGGGAGAGGGAAGCAGGAAATCATAGGTGATTGGAAGCACTCTCTTAAGTGAATCAGCTTATTTGACTCTGTTTGAAGCGAAAGGAGAGATGCATGGCCTGACGTGTTTGCAAAACAAGCGAGAAGAAGACCAACAAAGAATCAAACCAACAAACAAGCACCAAAATGGTATGGTTGGCTGACATATACAAAGGGAACCATGATTATTCAAAAGAAAATACTCAAGGTGAGGTCAAGGGTCATTCAGAACGCATCGACCCAGTATCGTGGCTTGCATGTACTCAGCACACTTGTATTCGGAAATCAGAAGCGTGCATTCATATTCGTAAATTTTGATTCATAAGAGCATATCGTGACCTAACACTAATGCCGATTTGGAATCAAATGGATTCCTAGTCCGTGATGTAGACTTGTATGTCTTCCAACAGGATGAAGGAATGCCATATTCTAGGCTACGTAGAGAAGAAATGTAAGAAGCCTATAACAAAGGCAAGTAGCTCTGCCAAAGTGTACTAAGTGCAAAAGAGACCGACAGCAAAGTGCACATTGGGGTTGGTTTCATTTCTTGGAATTTCAGCCCCCATGAATCCAATGGATCCATGTCCTGAGAGTGTGGGTGTTTCAGCAGAAATCAGGCGACGCATATGTATTCCGGGTGTACGGATATTATAGGAACATAAGTCTCCTTTAGTGGGTCCCTGTGTACTGTGAACTGTTAGAAAGTTTAAAGACGTGTGAAACCATCAACTGAAAAGGGACACACTTCCCTCCATTGGTACGGTGCATAGAGCTCTGAACAAAAGGAAAGAGGGAAGAAGAAAGGCCCATGGGACGCTAGTGGGTAGAATCACATTTACCTTAGGAACCTCTCGTCGGATGCAGCCCCTCCCCCAACACTGACAAGATGCAGCAGCCATTGGGGATGGCAGTTAGCGGTTGGATTCCAGGTGGAATGTTGGTGTGTACCGCGAGGCTTGTTGTGGCTGTTGGATCCTAGGTAACCGGGCAGAGTTCTGTGGGTGGATCAGTGTGATGGAGGGGCTGCCGCCCTCTGTGGAGCTTGGCTTAGGTGTTTGGTCCGGGAAGCTGTGTAAGTTCGAGATACTGCTGCTGCCCAAAGACCTGAGTTCACAGGTCAGTTTCCAGAAACTGAAAGGGCAGACAGTGGAAGATCTGCCTGTCATCAGCTTACTGGTCAGGCTCCAAGGTACTTTCAGACATGCCCAGTCCTGGTGAAGTCGACTTTAGGGGAGACACGAAGACAATCTGGCCGAAAAGCTGGCTGCACGGATTGAGGAGAGATGCGAACAGATGGATGAGAGATGTTCTGCTACAATGGAGAATACTGGCGTGGAGACAGCTGTAGAGGATACCAGGCTCAAAAGACATTCATGAGACATATTGATCCTCGCTGATACTGGCAGAAACATACGGAGTGCCAACGTGGACTCGAGGAAGTTCCTCAATTCTCTTCTCCAATAATGGGTCCAACGTTTCTGACGTCTGAAAGAGAAGAGATGGCAGAGATGATCAAAACGCTACTGTTCTTGGAAGTGGTCGTTTGAATCCACACGTCCCAAGGGGCATTCCCAAGCCATTCAGACCAAAATTCAACAAGCCCAGGTAAAACTTTTCCCAGGTTGGGCCTAGCTAGCAAGCACTTGCCCTTCCATCCCCTCCGCTCAGGCATCCATTTTGAAGGATCAGTACCTGAGCTGCAATGAAGCCATTACGAGAAGAGCAAGCCCCTCCTAGAATCAGAGTTCCTCCAGCTTCACTCTCTGTGAACAACAGTGAACACCTTAAAGGTCAAATAGTCTCGGCTGAAATAGATAAAATTGAATACTTAGCTCACACCTAGAAACGATGTCCTTCCGCTAGATTCAGCAAATGTTGTGTTTATGTCTTCCCTGGGGTGAAGGGAGTGTGGTAAGTGAGGGGAATCTTTGACTGAACATGAATCTGTATTAGGCTTCAGTTTTTCAAGACAGTGAAGGTAAATAGTACAAGTCAGAAAGTGAACTGAACTGTAAAAGTCGCCAATGACATTAAAGACACAGCTTATGTGGATGGTCTTTCACTTGAGTCAAGCCCCCGGGGGCACTATATCATGGGGGTGCAGACTTGGTTGCGTTAAATGGCTTTAAACTACAGGATCGGATGATTAAGCGTTCTCAACACTGATAGAAAAACACCTGGTTCTCAATAGACTAGCATAACTGCAGCAGGATTCTCCTAGCTAGAATGCCTCTAGGTGCTTTTGGATTCAAACCTAAATGTATATATTTGGTTTGTTTCCTCTTGTATTTTCCTAGAGAGGGATGTTACCCCTTGAAATGCCAACATTGGCCAGTAGGTGTCATTGGGATACAGGGCACCACATGCACAAGTGTATCCAAGGTTGGGGGTTATTCCATGTTTCCAAAAGTTATTTCATGGTTCCTGTTGGTTTCGGAGGCTTCAACCTTAAAGAGCTGACATGACCCCTTGAACAGTTAGGACTGCTAGTTTGCATTCTATCTGTCTAGCTTTTCCGTAGAGCTGACAAAATGTTACCAAAATTGACAAGTCTGGCTTCTAGGTCGATTTAGTGTGTTTCAAAAAATAACTCCATTTTCGTATAACTCCCAAAACATGTAAATGAGTTCTGTTAAACTTCTTAAAGACTGCAAATGGGATATCAACACAATGTCAAAATAGTTGTCTTCGGACAATCCCTCCCACCACGGCTGTATAGAAACAAAGAGCTAAGCAAATATCACATTTCTGTGAAATGTATCTGGATAGTGTTGATTCATCGATGCCCAGTTGGCAGAGAAGAAGTGCAACCTGCACTCACTCGCTCCCATGTACAGAGCAATGGAAACATCCACTCACCCAGCCCTTAGCATAGGACACTGGCCGAAGAGAGGTCTGTTACTCCCAAAGACAGGATGAGGCCTCAGGACACCTGGAAGCAGGAGAAGGCAAAGCAGGGAATGGAAACCAGTGCAGGTTCGGACCCCTGGTGATGGAGCAACAAGGGTGAAACTCTGTTTAACTTGGACGCACACTCTCAAGCGGACAGGAGACATGGGTTTGAAGGTGATGTGCTGAGATTTACAAGAGTGCACAGCAGATGCTTGGCTGAGAGAACTCAAAGAAACCAGCGCAAAATATCCCCACAGTTAATTCTGAGACCAAGATCCCAGCTGCCAAATTTGAGGTAGCAGAGGCAATGGTCAGTGAGGCATAGAGCTACGGATGATGGCACACGCTGAGTCTCAGGGATCTGGAGTGCGTTGTGGGATGTGGTGGGTCGAATCAAGAGAGCAAACCGAACTGTGTACCAATAATAAATCAACCACACTGGTCGCGCGGTTGCGATTACCGATATGTCCCATGGCCACACCCAGTACATCTGCCGGACCAGGGACCAATTGGGAATTTTGCCAATAGAGCACGTGTGGGGCTGAATCAGAGATATCGTGCATCTGGTCTGAGGGATCCAGGGGGCCTTGAATTTGAAATCAGAATGAAAAGCCTTAGGATATGCTACATTCATAACCTGGGCTGGGATTATGGTTTGGTTTGAGTCACAGGATGCGCAACAACTCTGTGGTTGCCTTCGTGCACCCGTGCCACAAGGATGAGAGGACAAGGGAGAGTGGTCCAAGTCCACAGCGCGAGAAGAGGAAGCATTCCCTTCAGCACTATCTCCCAAAAGCGGATGCTACATTTTGGATGGCACCGGCACGGTACGGCACCTAGGACAACAAGGAAGGTCTGCGGGATCATTCCAGCAGGCCCTGATATGTGACATCCATAGATATGCTTCCACTGGTGTTTCTGTAGACAGAGAAGCTCTGGAAAGAACTCATTTCATTGGGACATTCCCGTGGCAATAAAAAGCAGAAGAGCACTCTCAGTTTGCTGTTTTGGAAACACTCCAAAATGACATAGAGAAGAATGCAGAGCTGAGAACTTTTAGAAGCTTCATTTCCACAAGAGGAAGTGTCCTGTGCACTTTCAGAAGTGTGAGATAAGTATAATCAAAATGAAGTTATGCTAATCGAAGTAGAATGGGTTGTTCATCACAACTAATGCAACACCAGCAATTGGAGATATACCAAACAACACACACAGGTACAGGTTATGGCATCAATGCCTAGGAGAAATTGTCCTCACAGAAATCCCATGGAATTGCGTAGAGACAAGAGTCTAAAATTTTCAATTAACAAAGCCCTAGAAGTCTACATTAGATACCTGATATTACCTGACCAGTAGAGATGAAGAAGAACAGTAAAAGAAACAGGAAGTACCATTTTCAGTTCCAAAGATATTGAAGGCGCAAAAGATAAGCTTTCAAACAACTAGTCTGCAAAACGCTATCCAGAACAAGTGTTGAAAATGAAGGTCAGGAAAACACTGAAGAACACCAGTGTCTCAGAATCACAAAAGGCAGAATACCAGAAAAGGGGAAGAGAAAGTCTCAACACGAGCCAAAAATATCAGGAAACTCAATGGTTGTGATAATATCAGGGCTAAAATTCAGTCCTTAGCAGACTAGATAATGCAGAGGGACGCGTGAATGACTGTGAAGACAGGGGAAGAGAAAAACCTCGGTCAGAAGCAGACATAGGAAAGCAAGTGCCAACAAATGAAAACATTGCAGTTGAACCCTGGGTTAAGACAGGGCATGAAAGAATAGAAATCATGAGTCCCAGATGGAAAAGCAAGAGATAAAGAAACAAAAAGTGTCTGAAAATTTATCTGTAGAAAAATCAGACTGAAACTTGCTGAAAGCCAAGAAAGAATCATCTATGCGAATTCAGGAATTACACAGCATCCGAAGGAGGTGGAATCCCAATAGACCTACCAGCAGCTGTATGATTCAAATCAACAAAGTTCACGAATATCCGAGTGATTTAAAATGCACCTGGAGGAAACAACATAGTCACAAGGAAACCTCCAGAGGGGTTTCAGCTGATATCTCGGCAGCAATATTGCAGGACAGGGAGGAGTGCCAGGACACAGACCATATCCTGAATGGCCAAATGCTGCCACCTAGGGTAGCCTATGCCACATGAACACCATTTCAAATAACGGCAGAGCTAGAGAATTCTACAGACCGGCAAATCTTAAAAGAATTCAGCAGTTCAAAAGTTTTTCTAAAAGAAAGGTTGAGAAAACTCCCCTGAATAGAAAAGCAGCAAGATGGAATGGAAAGAAGAAACCATTATTGGAAATGCAAGAAGAGCATGTGTGGCAGAGAAGAAAGAAGAAGAACTTAAGGAGGACATCAAAACCCTAAAGATGGGAGAGGGAAGCAGGAAATCATAGGTGATTGGAAGCACTCTCTTAAGTGAATCAGCTTATTTGACTCTGTTTGAAGCGAAAGGAGAGATGCATGGCCTGACGTGTTTGCAAAACAAGCGAGAAGAAGACCAACAAAGAATCAAACCAACAAACAAGCACCAAAATGGTATGGTTGGCTGACATATACAAAGGGAACCATGATTATTCAAAAGAAAATACTCAAGGTGAGGTCAAGGGTCATTCAGAACGCATCGACCCAGTATCGTGGCTTGCATGTACTCAGCACACTTGTATTCGGAAATCAGAAGCGTGCATTCATATTCGTAAATTTTGATTCATAAGAGCATATCGTGACCTAACACTAATGCCGATTTGGAATCAAATGGATTCCTAGTCCGTGATGTAGACTTGTGTGTCTTCCAACAGGATGAAGGAATGCCATATTCTAGGCTACGTAGAGAAGAAATGTAAGAAGCCTATAACAAAGGCAAGTAGCTCTGCCAAAGTGTACTAAGTGCAAAAGAGACCGACAGCAAAGTGCACATTGGGGTTGGTTTCATTTCTTGGAATTTCAGCCCCCATGAATCCAATGGATCCATGTCCTGAGAGTGTGGGTGTTTCAGCAGAAATCAGGCGACGCATATGTATTCCGGGTGTACGGATATTATAGGAACATAAGTCTCCTTTAGTGGGTCCCTGTGTACTGTGAACTGTTAGAAAGTTTAAAGACGTGTGAAACCATCAACTGAAAAGGGACACACTTCCCTCCATTGGTACGGTGCATAGAGCTCTGAACAAAAGGAAAGAGGGAAGAAGAAAGGCCCATGGGACGCTAGTGGGTAGAATCACATTTACCTTAGGAACCTCTCGTCGGATGCAGCCCCTCCCCCAACACTGACAAGATGCAGCAGCCATTGGGGATGGCAGTTAGCGGTTGGATTCCAGGTGGAATGTTGGTGTGTACCGCGAGGCTTGTTGTGGCTGTTGGATCCTAGGTAACCGGGCAGAGTTCTGTGGGTGGATCAGTGTGATGGAGGGGCTGCCCCCCTCTGTGGAGCTTGGCTTAGGTCTTTGGTCCGGGAAGCTGTGTAAGTTCGAGATACTGCTGCTGCCCAAAGACCTGAGGTCACAGGTCAGTTTCCAGAACCTGAAAGGGCAGACAGTGGAAGATCTGCCTGTCATCAGCTTACTGGTCAGGCTCCGAGGTACTTTCAGACTTGCCCAGTCCTGGTGAAGTCGACTTTAGGGGAGACACGAAGAGAAGCTGGCCGATAAGCTGGCTGCACGGATTGAGGAGAGATGCGAACACATGGATGAGAGATGTTCTGCTACAATGGAGAATACTGGCGTGGAGACAGCTGTAGAGGATACCAGGCTCAAAAGACATTCATGAGACATATTGAAACTCACTGATACAGGCACAAACATACGGAGTGCCAACGTGGACTTGAGGAAGTTCCTCAATTCTCTTCTCCAATAACGGGTCCAAGGTCCCTGACGTCTGAAGGAGAAGAAATGGCAGAGATGATCAAAACGCTCCTGTTCTTGGAAGAGGTCGTGAGAATCCACACGTCCCAAGGGGCATTCCCAAGCCATTCAGACCAAAATTCAACAAGCCCAGGTAAGCCTTTCCCCAGGTTTGGGCCTAGCTAGTGAGCACTTGCCCTTGCCTCCCCTCCACTCAGGCATCCATTTTGAAGGATCAGTACCTGAGCTGCAATGAAGCCATTACGAGAAGAGCAAGCCCCTCCTAGAATCAGAGTTCCTCCAGCTTCACTCTCTGTGAACAACAGTGAACACCTTAAAGGTCAAATAGTCTCGGCTGAAATAGATAAATTTGAATACTTAGCTCACACCTAGAAACGATGTCCTTCCGCTAGATTCAGCAAATGTTGTGTTTATGTCTTCCCTGGGGTGAAGGGAGTGTGGTAAGTGAGGGGAATCTTTGACTGAACATGAATCTGTATTAGGCTTCAGTTTTTCAAGACAGTGAAGGTAAATAGTACAAGTCAGAAAGTGAACTGAATTGTAAAAGTCGCCAATGACATTAAAGACACAGCTTATGTGGATGGTCTTTCACTTGAGTCAAGCCCCCGGGGGCACTATATCATGGGGGTGCAGACTTGGTTGCGTTAAATGGCTTTAAACTACAGGATCGGATGATTAAGCGTTCTCAACACTGATAGAAAAACACCTGGTTCTCAATAGACTAGCATAACTGCAGCAGGATTCTCCTAGCTAGAATGCCTCTAGGTGCTTTTGGATTCAAACCTAAATGTATATATTTGGTTTGTTTCCTCTTGTATTTTCCTAGAGAGGGATGTTACCCCTTGAAATGCCAACATTGGCCAGTAGGTGTCATTGGGATACAGGGCACCACATGCACAAGTGTATCCAAGGTTGGGGGTTATTCCATGTTTCCAAAAGTTATTTCATGGTTCCTGTTGGTTTCGGAGGCTTCAACCTTAAAGAGCTGACATGACCCCTTGAACAGTTAGGACTGCTAGTTTGCATTCTATCTGTCTAGCTTTTCCGTAGAGCTGACAAAATGTTACCAAAATTGACAAGTCTGGCTTCTAGGTCGATTTAGTGTGTTTCAAAAAATAACTCCATTTTCGTATAACTCCCAAAACATGTAAATGAGTTCTGTTAAACTTCTTAAAGACTGCAAATGGGATATCAACACAATGTCAAAATAGTTGTCTTCGGACAATCCCTCCCACCACGGCTGTATAGAAACAAAGAGCTAAGCAAATATCACATTTCTGTGAAATGTATCTGGATAGTGTTGATTCATCGATGCCCAGTTGGCAGAGAAGAAGTGCAACCTGCACTCACTCGCTCCCATGTACAGAGCAATGGAAACATCCACTCACCCAGCCCTTAGCATAGGACACTGGCCGAAGAGAGGTCTGTTACTCCCAAAGACAGGATGAGGCCTCAGGACACCTGGAAGCAGGAGAAGGCAAAGCAGGGAATGGAAACCAGTGCAGGTTCGGACCCCTGGTGATGGAGCAACAAGGGTGAAACTCTGTTTAACTTGGACGCACACTCTCAAGCGGACAGGAGACATGGGTTTGAAGGTGATGTGCTGAGATTTACAAGAGTGCACAGCAGATGCTTGGCTGAGAGAACTCAAAGAAACCAGCGCAAAATATCCCCACAGTTAATTCTGAGACCAAGATCCAAGCTGCCAAATTTGAGGTAGCAGAGGCAATGGTCAGTGAGGCATAGAGCTACGGATGATGGCACACGCTGAGTCTCAGGGATCTGGAGTGCGTTGTGGGATGTGGTGGGTCGAATCAAGAGAGCAAACCGAACTGTGTACCAATAATAAATCAACCACACTGGTCGCGCGGTTGCGATTACCGATATGTCCCATGGCCACACCCAGTACATCTGCCGGACCAGGGACCAATTGGGAATTTTGCCAATAGAGCACGTGTGGGGCTGAATCAGAGATATCGTGCATCTGGTCTGAGGGATCCAGGGGGCCTTGAATTTGAAATCAGAATGAAAAGCCTTAGGATATGCTACATTCATAACCTGGGCTGGGATTATGGTTTGGTTTGAGTCACAGGATGCGCAACAACTCTGTGGTTGCCTTCGTGCACCCGTGCCACAAGGATGAGAGGACAAGGGAGAGTGGTCCAAGTCCACAGCGCGAGAAGAGGAAGCATTCCCTTCAGCACTATCTCCCAAAAGCGGATGCTACATTTTGGATGGCACCGGCACGGTACGGCACCTAGGACAACAAGGAAGGTCTGCGGGATCATTCCAGCAGGCCCTGATATGTGACATCCATAGATATGCTTCCACTGGTGTTTCTGTAGACAGAGAAGCTCTGGAAAGAACTCATTTCATTGGGACATTCCCGTGGCAATAAAAAGCAGAAGAGCACTCTCAGTTTGCTGTTTTGGAAACACTCCAAAATGACATAGAGAAGAATGCAGAGCTGAGAACTTTTAGAAGCTTCATTTCCACAAGAGGAAGTGTCCTGTGCACTTTCAGAAGTGTGAGATAAGTATAATCAAAATGAAGTTATGCTAATCGAAGTAGAATGGGTTGTTCATCACAACTAATGCAACACCAGCAATTGGAGATATACCAAACAACACACACAGGTACAGGTTATGGCATCAATGCCTAGGAGAAATTGTCCTCACAGAAATCCCATGGAATTGCGTAGAGACAAGAGTCTAAAATTTTCAATTAACAAAGCCCTAGAAGTCTACATTAGATACCTGATATTACCTGACCAGTAGAGATGAAGAAGAACAGTAAAAGAAACAGGAAGTACCATTTTCAGTTCCAAAGATATTGAAGGCGCAAAAGATAAGCTTTCAAACAACTAGTCTGCAAAACGCTATCCAGAACAAGTGTTGAAAATGAAGGTCAGGAAAACACTGAAGAACACCAGTGTCTCAGAATCACAAAAGGCAGAATACCAGAAAAGGGGAAGAGAAAGTCTCAACACGAGCCAAAAATATCAGGAAACTCAATGGTTGTGATAATATCAGGGCTAAAATTCAGTCCTTAGCAGACTAGATAATGCAGAGGGACGCGTGAATGACTGTGAAGACAGGGGAAGAGAAAAACCTCGGTCAGAAGCAGACATAGGAAAGCAAGTGCCAACAAATGAAAACATTGCAGTTGAACCCTGGGTTAAGACAGGGCATGAAAGAATAGAAATCATGAGTCCCAGATGGAAAAGCAAGAGATAAAGAAACAAAAAGTGTCTGAAAATTTATCTGTAGAAAAATCAGACTGAAACTTGCTGAAAGCCAAGAAAGAATCATCTATGCGAATTCAGGAATTACACAGCATCCGAAGGAGGTGGAATCCCAATAGACCTACCAGCAGCTGTATGATTCAAATCAACAAAGTTCACGAATATCCGAGTGATTTAAATTGCACCTGGAGGAAACAACATAGTCACAAGGAAACCTCCAGAGGGGTTTCAGCTGATATCTCGGCAGCAATATTGCAGGACAGGGAGGAGTGCCAGGACACAGACCATATCCTGAATGGCCAAATGCTGCCACCTAGGGTAGCCTATGCCACATGAACACCATTTCAAATAACGGCAGAGCTAGAGAATTCTACAGACCGGCAAATCTTAAAAGAATTCAGCAGTTCAAAAGTTTTTCTAAAAGAAAGGTTGAGAAAACTCCCCTGAATAGAAAAGCAGCAAGATGGAATGGAAAGAAGAAACCATTATTGGAAATGCAAGAAGAGCATGTGTGGCAGAGAAGAAAGAAGAAGAACTTAAGGAGGACATCAAAACCCTAAAGATGGGAGAGGGAAGCAGGAAATCATAGGTGATTGGAAGCACTCTCTTAAGTGAATCAGCTTATTTGACTCTGTTTGAAGCGAAAGGAGAGATGCATGGCCTGACGTGTTTGCAAAACAAGCGAGAAGAAGACCAACAAAGAATCAAACCAACAAACAAGCACCAAAATGGTATGGTTGGCTGACATATACAAAGGGAACCATGATTATTCAAAAGAAAATACTCAAGGTGAGGTCAAGGGTCATTCAGAACGCATCGACCCAGTATCGTGGCTTGCATGTACTCAGCACACTTGTATTCGGAAATCAGAAGCGTGCATTCATATTCGTAAATTTTGATTCATAAGAGCATATCGTGACCTAACACTAATGCCGATTTGGAATCAAATGGATTCCTAGTCCGTGATGTAGACTTGTGTGTCTTCCAACAGGATGAAGGAATGCCATATTCTAGGCTACGTAGAGAAGAAATGTAAGAAGCCTATAACAAAGGCAAGTAGCTCTGCCAAAGTGTACTAAGTGCAAAAGAGACCGACAGCAAAGTGCACATTGGGGTTGGTTTCAATTCTTGGAATTTCAGCCCCCATGAATCCAATGGATCCATGTCCTGAGAGTGTGGGTGTTTCAGCAGAAATCAGGCGACGCATATGTATTCCGGGTGTACGGATATTATAGGAACATAAGTCTCCTTTAGTGGGTCCCTGTGTACTGTGAACTGTTAGAAAGTTTAAAGACGTGTGAAACCATCAACTGAAAAGGGACACACTTCCCTCCATTGGTACGGTGCATAGAGCTCTGAACAAAAGGAAAGAGGGAAGAAGAAAGGCCCATGGGACGCTAGTGGGTAGAATCACATTTACCTTAGGAACCTCTCGTCGGATGCAGCCCCTCCCCCAACACTGACAAGATGCAGCAGCCATTGGGGATGGCAGTTAGCGGTTGGATTCCAGGTGGAATGTTGGTGTGTACCGCGAGGCTTGTTGTGGCTGTTGGATCCTAGGTAACCGGGCAGAGTTCTGTGGGTGGATCAGTGTGATGGAGGGGCTGCCCCCCTCTGTGGAGCTTGGCTTAGGTCTTTGGTCCGGGAAGCTGTGTAAGTTCGAGATACTGCTGCTGCCCAAAGACCTGAGGTCACAGGTCAGTTTCCAGAACCTGAAAGGGCAGACAGTGGAAGATCTGCCTGTCATCAGCTTACTGGTCAGGCTCCGAGGTACTTTCAGACTTGCCCAGTCCTGGTGAAGTCGACTTTAGGGGAGACACGAAGAGAAGCTGGCCGATAAGCTGGCTGCACGGATTGAGGAGAGATGCGAACACATGGATGAGAGATGTTCTGCTACAATGGAGAATACTGGCGTGGAGACAGCTGTAGAGGATACCAGGCTCAAAAGACATTCATGAGACATATTGAAACTCACTGATACAGGCACAAACATACGGAGTGCCAACGTGGACTTGAGGAAGTTCCTCAATTCTCTTCTCCAATAACGGGTCCAAGGTCCCTGACGTCTGAAGGAGAAGAAATGGCAGAGATGATCAAAACGCTCCTGTTCTTGGAAGAGGTCGTGAGAATCCACACGTCCCAAGGGGCATTCCCAAGCCATTCAGACCAAAATTCAACAAGCCCAGGTAAGCCTTTCCCCAGGTTTGGGCCTAGCTAGTGAGCACTTGCCCTTGCCTCCCCTCCACTCAGGCATCCATTTTGAAGGATCAGTACCTGAGCTGCAATGAAGCCATTACGAGAAGAGCAAGCCCCTCCTAGAATCAGAGTTCCTCCAGCTTCACTCTCTGTGAACAACAGTGAAAACCTTAAAGGTCAAATAGTCTCGGCTGAAATAGATAAAATTGAATACTTAGCTCACACCTAGAAACGATGTCCTTCCGCTAGATTCAGCAAATGTTGTGTTTATGTCTTCCCTGGGGTGAAGGGA
This sequence comes from Vicugna pacos, assembly GCF_048564905.1. NCBI lineage: Eukaryota > Metazoa > Chordata > Mammalia > Artiodactyla > Camelidae > Vicugna > Vicugna pacos. The sequence goes on along the minus strand of NW_027328874.1, from coordinate 692,062 downwards.
GTGTGGTAAGTGAGGGGAATCTTTGACTGAACATGAATCTGTATTAGGCTTCAGTTTTTCAAGACAGTGAAGGTAAATAGTACAAGTCAGAAAGTGAACTGAACTGTAAAAGTCGCCAATGACATTAAAGACACAGCTTATGTGGATGGTCTTTCACTTGAGTCAAGCCCCCGGGGGCACTATATCATGGGGGTGCAGACTTGGTTGCGTTAAATGGCTTTAAACTACAGGATCGGATGATTAAGCGTTCTCAACACTGATAGAAAAACACCTGGTTCTCAATAGACTAGCATAACTGCAGCAGGATTCTCCTAGCTAGAATGCCTCTAGGTGCTTTTGGATTCAAACCTAAATGTATATATTTGGTTTGTTTCCTCTTGTATTTTCCTAGAGAGGGATGTTACCCCTTGAAATGCCAACATTGGCCAGTAGGTGTCATTGGGATACAGGGCACCACATGCACAAGTGTATCCAAGGTTGGGGGTTATTCCATGTTTCCAAAAGTTATTTCATGGTTCCTGTTGGTTTCGGAGGCTTCAACCTTAAAGAGCTGACATGACCCCTTGAACAGTTAGGACTGCTAGTTTGCATTCTATCTGTCTAGCTTTTCCGTAGAGCTGACAAAATGTTACCAAAATTGACAAGTCTGGCTTCTAGGTCGATTTAGTGTGTTTCAAAAAATAACTCCATTTTCGTATAACTCCCAAAACATGTAAATGAGTTCTGTTAAACTTCTTAAAGACTGCAAATGGGATATCAACACAATGTCAAAATAGTTGTCTTCGGACAATCCCTCCCACCACGGCTGTATAGAAACAAAGAGCTAAGCAAATATCACATTTCTGTGAAATGTATCTGGATAGTGTTGATTCATCGATGCCCAGTTGGCAGAGAAGAAGTGCAACCTGCACTCACTCGCTCCCATGTACAGAGCAATGGAAACATCCACTCACCCAGCCCTTAGCATAGGACACTGGCCGAAGAGAGGTCTGTTACTCCCAAAGACAGGATGAGGCCTCAGGACACCTGGAAGCAGGAGAAGGCAAAGCAGGGAATGGAAACCAGTGCAGGTTCGGACCCCTGGTGATGGAGCAACAAGGGTGAAACTCTGTTTAACTTGGACGCACACTCTCAAGCGGACAGGAGACATGGGTTTGAAGGTGATGTGCTGAGATTTACAAGAGTGCACAGCAGATGCTTGGCTGAGAGAACTCAAAGAAACCAGCGCAAAATATCCCCACAGTTAATTCTGAGACCAAGATCCAAGCTGCCAAATTTGAGGTAGCAGAGGCAATGGCCAGTGAGGCATAGAGCTACGGATGATGGCACACGCTGAGTCTCAGGGATCTGGAGTGCGTTGTGGGATGTGGTGGGTCGAATCAAGAGAGCAAACCGAACTGTGTACCAATAATAAATCAACCACACTGGTCGCGCGGTTGCGATTACCGATATGTCCCATGGCCACACCCAGTACATCTGCCGGACCAGGGACCAATTGGGAATTTTGCCAATAGAGCACGTGTGGGGCTGAATCAGAGATATCGTGCATCTGGTCTGAGGGATCCAGGGGGCCTTGAATTTGAAATCAGAATGAAAAGCCTTAGGATATGCTACATTCATAACCTGGGCTGGGATTATGGTTTGGTTTGAGTCACAGGATGCGCAACAACTCTGTGGTTGCCTTCGTGCACCCGTGCCACAAGGATGAGAGGACAAGGGAGAGTGGTCCAAGTCCACAGCGCGAGAAGAGGAAGCATTCCCTTCAGCACTATCTCCCAAAAGCGGATGCTACATTTTGGATGGCATCGGCACGGTACGGCACCTAGGAAAACAAGGAAGGTCTGCGGGATCATTCCAGCAGGCCCTGATATGTGACATCCATAGATATGCTTCCACTGGTGTTTCTGTAGACAGAGAAGCTCTGGAAAGAACTCATTTCATTGGGACATTCCCGTGGCAATAAAAAGCAGAAGAGCACTCTCAGTTTGCTGTTTTGGAAACACTCCAAAATGACATAGAGAAGAATGCAGAGCTGAGAACTTTTAGAAGCTTCATTTCCACAAGAGGAAGTGTCCTGTGCACTTTCAGAAGTGTGAGATAAGTATAATCAAAATGAAGTTATGCTAATCGAAGTAGAATGGGTTGTTCATCACAACTAATGCAACACCAGCAATTGGAGATATACCAAACAACACACACAGGTACAGGTTATGGCATCAATGCCTAGGAGAAATTGTCCTCACAGAAATCCCATGGAATTGCGTAGAGACAAGAGTCTAAATTTTTCAATTAACAAAGCCCTAGAAGTCTACATTAGATACCTGATATTACCTGACCAGTAGAGATGAAGAAGAACAGTAAAAGAAACAGGAAGTACCATTTTCAGTTCCAAAGATATTGAAGGCGCAAAAGATAAGCTTTCAAACAACTAGTCTGCAAAACGCTATCCAGAACAAGTGTTGAAAATGAAGGTCAGGAAAACACTGAAGAACACCAGTGTCTCAGAATCACAAAAGGCAGAATACCAGAAAAGGGGAAGAGAAAGTCTCAACACGAGCCAAAAATATCAGGAAACTCAATGGTTGTGATAATATCAGGGCTAAAATTCAGTCCTTAGCAGACTAGATAATGCAGAGGGACGCGTGAATGACTGTGAAGACAGGGGAAGAGAAAAACCTCGGTCAGAAGCAGACATAGGAAAGCAAGTGCAAACAAATGAAAACATTGCAGTTGAACCCTGGGTTAAGACAGGGCATGAAAGAATAGAAATCATGAGTCCCAGATGGAAAAGCAAGAGATAAAGAAACAAAAAGTGTCTGAAAATTTATCTGTAGAAAAATCAGACTGAAACTTGCTGAAAGCCAAGAAAGAATCATCTATGCGAATTCAGGAATTACACAGCATCCGAAGGAGGTGGAATCCCAATAGACCTACCAGCAGCTGTATGATTCAAATCAACAAAGTTCACGAATATCCGAGTGATTTAAAATGCACCTGGAGGAAACAACATAGTCACAAGGAAACCTCCAGAGGGGTTTCAGCTGATATCTCGGCAGCAATATTGCAGGACAGGGAGGAGTGCCAGGACACAGACCATATCCTGAATGGCCAAATGCTGCCACCTAGGGTAGCCTATGCCACATGAACACCATTTCAAATAACGGCAGAGCTAGAGAATTCTACAGACCGGCAAATCTTAAAAGAATTCAGCAGTTCAAAAGTTTTTCTAAAAGAAAGGTTGAGAAAACTCCCCTGAATAGAAAAGCAGCAAGATGGAATGGAAAGAAGAAACCATTATTGGAAATGCAAGAAGAGCATGTGTGGCAGAGAAGAAAGAAGAAGAACTTAAGGAGGACATCAAAACCCTAAAGATGGGAGAGGGAAGCAGGAAATCATAGGTGATTGGAAGCACTCTCTTAAGTGAATCAGCTTATTTGACTCTGTTTGAAGCGAAAGGAGAGATGCATGGCCTGACGTGTTTGCAAAACAAGCGAGAAGAAGACCAACAAAGAATCAAACCAACAAACAAGCACCAAAATGGTATGGTTGGCTGACATATACAAAGGGAACCATGATTATTCAAAAGAAAATACTCAAGGTGAGGTCAAGGGTCATTCAGAACGCATCGACCCAGTATCGTGGCTTGCATGTACTCAGCACACTTGTATTCGGAAATCAGAAGCGTGCATTCATATTCGTAAATTTTGATTCATAAGAGCATATCGTGACCTAACACTAATGCCGATTTGGAATCAAATGGATTCCAAGTCCATGATGTAGACTTGTATGTCTTCCAACAGGATGAAGGAATGCCATATTCTAGGCTACGTAGAGAAGAAATGTAAGAAGCCTATAACAAAGGCAAGTAGCTCTGCCAAAGTGTACTAAGTGCAAAAGAGACCGACAGCAAAGTGCACATTGGGGTTGGTTTCAATTCTTGGAATTTCAGCCCCCATGAATCCAATGGATCCATGTCCTGAGAGTGTGGGTGTTTCAGCAGAAATCAGGCGACGCATATGTATTCCGGGTGTACGGATATTATAGGAACATAAGTCTCCTTTAGTGGGTCCCTGTGTACTGTGAACTGTTAGAAAGTTTAAAGACGTGTGAAACCATCAACTGAAAAGGGACACACTTCCCTCCATTGGTACGGTGCATAGAGCTCTGAACAAAAGGAAAGAGGGAAGAAGAAAGGCCCATGGGACGCTAGTGGGTAGAATCACATTTACCTTAGGAACCTCTCGTCGGATGCAGCCCCTCCCCCAACACTGACAAGATGCAGCAGCCATTGGGGATGGCAGTTAGCGGTTGGATTCCAGGTGGAATGTTGGTGTGTACCGCGAGGCTTGTTGTGGCTGTTGGATCCTAGGTAACCGGGCAGAGTTCTGTGGGTGGATCAGTGTGATGGAGGGGCTGCCCCCCTCTGTGGAGCTTGGCTTAGGTCTTTGGTCCGGGAAGCTGTGTAAGTTCGAGATACTGCTGCTGCCCAAAGACCTGAGGTCACAGGTCAGTTTCCAGAACCTGAAAGGGCAGACAGTGGAAGATCTGCCTGTCATCAGCTTACTGGTCAGGCTCCGAGGTACTTTCAGACTAGCCCAGTCCTGGTGAAGTCGACTTTAGGGGAGACACGAAGAGAAGCTGGCCGATAAGCTGGCTGCACATTTTGAGGAGAGATGCGAACACATGGATTAGAGATGTTCTGCTACAATGGAGAATACTGGCGTGGAGACAGCTGTAGAGGATACCAGGCTCAAAAGACATTCATGAGACATATTGAAACTCACTGATACAGGCACAAACATACGGAGTGCCAACGTGGACTTGAGGAAGTTCCTCAATTCTCTTCTCCAATAACGGGTCCAAAGTCCCTGACGTCTGAAGGAGAAGAAATGGCAGAGATGATCAAAACGCTCCTGTTCTTGGAAGAGGTCGTGAGAATCCACACGTCCCAAGGGGCATTCCCAAGCCATTCAGACCAAAATTCAACAAGCCCAGGTAAGCCTTTCCCCAGGTTTGGGCCTAGCTAGTGAGCACTTGCCCTTGCCTCCCCTCCACTCAGGCATCCATTTTGAAGGATCAGTACCTGAGCTGCAATGAAGCCATTACGAGAAGAGCAAGCCCCTCCTAGAATCAGAGTTCCTCCAGCTTCACTCTCTGTGAACAACAGTGAACACCTTAAAGGTCAAATAGTCTCGGCTGAAATAGATAAAATTGAATACTTAGCTCACACCTAGAAACGATGTCCTTCCGCTAGATTCAGCAAATGTTGTGTTTATGTCTTCCCTGGGGTGAAGGGAGTGTGGTAAGTGAGGGGAATCTTTGACTGAACATGAATCTGTATTAGGCTTCAGTTTTTCAAGACAGTGAAGGTAAATAGTACAAGTCAGAAAGTGAACTGAACTGTAAAAGTCGCCAATGACATTAAAGACACAGCTTATGTGGATGGTCTTTCACTTGAGTCAAGCCCCCGGGGGCACTATATCATGGGGGTGCAGACTTGGTTGCGTTAAATGGCTTTAAACTACAGGATCGGATGATTAAGCGTTCTCAACACTGATAGAAAAACACCTGGTTCTCAATAGACTAGCATAACTGCAGCAGGATTCTCCTAGCTAGAATGCCTCTAGGTGCTTTTGGATTCAAACCTAAATGTATATATTTGGTTTGTTTCCTCTTGTATTTTCCTAGAGAGGGATGTTACCCCTTGAAATGCCAACATTGGCCAGTAGGTGTCATTGGGATACAGGGCACCACATGCACAAGTGTATCCAAGGTTGGGGGTTATTCCATGTTTCCAAAAGTTATTTCATGTTTCCTGTTGGTTTCGGAGGCTTCAACCTTAAAGAGCTGACATGACCCCTTGAACAGTTTGGACTGCTAGTTTGCATTCTATCTGTCTAGCTTTTCCGTAGAGCTGACAAAATGTTACCAAAATTGACAAGTCTGGCTTCTAGGTCGATTTAGTGTGTTTCAAAAAATAACTCCATTTTCGTATAACTCCCAAAACATGTAAATGAGTTCTGTTAAACTTCTTAAAGACTGCAAATGGGATATCAACACAATGTCAAAATAGTTGTCTTCGGACAATCCCTCCCACCACGGCTGTATAGAAACAAAGAGCTAAGCAAATATCACATTTCTGTGAAATGTATCTGGATAGTGTTGATTCATCGATGCCCAGTTGGCAGAGAAGAAGTGCAACCTGCACTCACTCGCTCCCATGTACAGAGCAATGGAAACATCCACTCACCCAGCCCTTAGCATAGGACACTGGCCGAAGAGAGGTCTGTTACTCCCAAAGACAGGATGAGGCCTCAGGACACCTGGAAGCAGGAGAAGGCAAAGCAGGGAATGGAAACCAGTGCAGGTTCGGACCCCTGGTGATGGAGCAACAAGGGTGAAACTCTGTTTAACTTGGACGCACACTCTCAAGCGGACAGGAGACATGGGTTTGAAGGTGATGTGCTGAGATTTACAAGAGTGCACAGCAGATGCTTGGCTGAGAGAACTCAAAGAAACCAGCGCAAAATATCCCCACAGTTAATTCTGAGACCAAGATCCAAGCTGCCAAATTTGAGGTAGCAGAGGCAATGGTCAGTGAGGCATAGAGCTACGGATGATGGCACACGCTGAGTCTCAGGGATCTGGAGTGCATTGTGGGATGTGGTGGGTCGAATCAAGAGAGCAAACCGAACTGTGTACCAATAATAAATCAACCACACTGGTCGCGCGGTTGCGATTACCGATATGTCCCATGGCCACACCCAGTACATCTGCCGGACCAGGGACCAATTGGGAATTTTGCCAATAGAGCACGTGTGGGGCTGAATCAGAGATATCGTGCATCTGGTCTGAGGGATCCAGGGGGCCTTGAATTTGAAATCAGAATGAAAAGCCTTAGGATATGCTACATTCATAACCTGGGCTGGGATTATGGTTTGGTTTGAGTCACAGGATGCGCAACAACTCTGTGGTTGCCTTCGTGCACCCGTGCCACAAGGATGAGAGGACAAGGGAGAGTGGTCCAAGTCCACAGCGCGAGAAGAGGAAGCATTCCCTTCAGCACTATCTCCCAAAAGCGGATGCTGCATTTTGGATGGCATCGGCACGGTACGGCACCTAGGACAACAAGGAAGGTCTGCGGGATCATTCCAGCAGGCCCTGATATGTGACATCCATAGATATGCTTCCACTGGTGTTTCTGTAGACAGAGAAGCTCTGGAAAGAACTCATTTCATTGGGACATTCCCGTGGCAATAAAAAGCAGAAGAGCACTCTCAGTTTGCTGTTTTGGAAACACTCCAAAATGACATAGAGAAGAATGCAGAGCTGAGAACTTTTAGAAGCTTCATTTCCACAAGAGGAAGTGTCCTGTGCACTTTCAGAAGTGTGAGATAAGTATAATCAAAATGAAGTTATGCTAATCGAAGTAGAATGGGTTGTTCATCACAACTAATGCAACACCAGCAATTGGAGATATACCAAACAACACACACAGGTACAGGTTATGGCATCAATGCCTAGGAGAAATTGTCCTCACAGAAATCCCATGGAATTGCGTAGAGACAAGAGTCTAAATTTTTCAATTAACAAAGCCCTAGAAGTCTACATTAGATACCTGATATTACCTGACCAGTAGAGATGAAGAAGAACAGTAAAAGAAACAGGAAGTACCATTTTCAGTTCCAAAGATATTGAAGGCGCAAAAGATAAGCTTTCAAACAACTAGTCTGCAAAACGCTATCCAGAACAAGTGTTGAAAATGAAGGTCAGGAAAACACTGAAGAACACCAGTGTCTCAGAATCACAAAAGGCAGAATACCAGAAAAGGGGAAGAGAAAGTCTCAACACGAGCCAAAAATATCAGGAAACTCAATGGTTGTGATAATATCAGGGCTAAAATTCAGTCCTTAGCAGACTAGATAATGCAGAGGGACGCGTGAATGACTGTGAAGACAGGGGAAGAGAAAAACCTCGGTCAGAAGCAGACATAGGAAAGCAAGTGCCAACAAATGAAAACATTGCAGTTGAACCCTGGGTTAAGACAGGGCATGAAAGAATAGAAATCATGAGTCCCAGATGGAAAAGCAAGAGATAAAGAAACAAAAAGTGTCTGAAAATTTATCTGTAGAAAAATCAGACTGAAACTTGCTGAAAGCCAAGAAAGAATCATCTATGCGAATTCAGGAATTACACAGCATCCGAAGGAGGTGGAATCCCAATAGACCTACCAGCAGCTGTATGATTCAAATCAACAAAGTTCACGAATATCCGAGTGATTTAAATTGCACCTGGAGGAAACAACATAGTCACAAGGAAACCTCCAGAGGGGTTTCAGCTGATATCTCGGCAGCAATATTGCAGGACAGGGAGGAGTGCCAGGACACAGACCATATCCTGAATGGCCAAATGCTGCCACCTAGGGTAGCCTATGCCACATGAACACCATTTCAAATAACGGCAGAGCTAGAGAATTCTACAGACCGGCAAATCTTAAAAGAATTCAGCAGTTCAAAAGTTTTTCTAAAAGAAAGGTTGAGAAAACTCCCCTGAATAGAAAAGCAGCAAGATGGAATGGAAAGAAGAAACCATTATTGGAAATGCAAGAAGAGCATGTGTGGCAGAGAAGAAAGAAGAAGAACTTAAGGAGGACATCAAAACCCTAAAGATGGGAGAGGGAAGCAGGAAATCATAGGTGATTGGAAGCACTCTCTTAAGTGAATCAGCTTATTTGACTCTGTTTGAAGCGAAAGGAGAGATGCATGGCCTGACGTGTTTGCAAAACAAGCGAGAAGAAGACCAACAAAGAATCAAACCAACAAACAAGCACCAAAATGGTATGGCTGGCTGACATATACAAAGGGAACCATGATTATTCAAAAGAAAATACTCAAGGTGAGGTCAAGGGTCATTCAGAACGCATCGACCCAGTATCGTGGCTTGCATGTACTCAGCACACTTGTATTCGGAAATCAGAAGCGTGCATTCATATTCGTAAATTTTGATTCATAAGAGCATATCGTGACCTAACACTAATGCCGATTTGGAATCAAATGGATTCCTAGTCCGTGATGTAGACTTGTGTGTCTTCCAACAGGATGAAGGAATGCCATATTCTAGGCTACGTAGAGAAGAAATGTAAGAAGCCTATAACAAAGGCAAGTAGCTCTGCCAAAGTGTACTAAGTGCAAAAGAGACCGACAGCAAAGTGCACATTGGGGTTGGTTTCATTTCTTGGAATTTCAGCCCCCATGAATCCAATGGATCCATGTCCTGAGAGTGTGGGTGTTTCAGCAGAAATCAGGCGACGCATATGTATTCCGGGTGTACGGATATTATAGGAACATAAGTCTCCTTTAGTGGGTCCCTGTGTACTGTGAACTGTTAGAAAGTTTAAAGACGTGTGAAACCATCAACTGAAAAGGGACACACTTCCCTCCATTGGTACGGTGCATAGAGCTCTGAACAAAAGGAAAGAGGGAAGAAGAAAGGCCCATGGGACGCTAGTGGGTAGAATCACATTTACCTTAGGAACCTCTCGTCGGATGCAGCCCCTCCCCCAACACTGACAAGATGCAGCAGCCATTGGGGATGGCAGTTAGCGGTTGGATTCCAGGTGGAATGTTGGTGTGTACCGCGAGGCTTGTTGTGGCTGTTGGATCCTAGGTAACCGGGCAGAGTTCTGTGGGTGGATCAGTGTGATGGAGGGGCTGCCCCCCTCTGTGGAGCTTGGCTTAGGTCTTTGTTCCGGGAAGCTGTGTAAGTTCGAGATACTGCTGCTGCCCAAAGACCTGAGGTCACAGGTCAGTTTCCAGAACCTGAAAGGGCAGACAGTGGAAGATCTGCCTGTCATCAGCTTACTGGTCAGGCTCCGAGGTACTTTCAGACTTGCCCAGTCCTGGTGAAGTCGACTTTAGGGGAGACACGAAGAGAAGCTGGCCGATAAGCTGGCTGCACGGATTGAGGAGAGATGCGAACACATGGATGAGAGATGTTCTGCTACAATGGAGAATACTGGCGTGGAGACAGCTGTAGAGGATACCAGGCTCAAAAGACATTCATGAGACATATTGAAACTCACTGATACAGGCACAAACATACGGAGTGCCAACGTGGACTTGAGGAAGTTCCTCAATTCTCTTCTCCAATAACGGGTCCAAGGTCCCTGACGTCTGAAGGAGAAGAAATGGCAGAGATGATCAAAACGCTCCTGTTCTTGGAAGAGGTCGTGAGAATCCACACGTCCCAAGGGGCATTCCCAAGCCATTCAGACCAAAATTCAACAAGCCCAGGTAAGCCTTTTCCCAGGTTTGGGCCTAGCTAGTGAGCACTTGCCCTTGCCTCCCCTCCACTCAGGCATCCATTTTGAAGGATCAGTACCTGAGCTGCAATGAAGCCATTACGAGAAGAGCAAGCCCCTCCTAGAATCAGAGTTCCTCCAGCTTCACTCTCTGTGAACAACAGTGAACACCTTCAAGGTCAAATAGTCTCGGCTGAAATAGATAAAATTGAATACTTAGCTCACACCTAGAAACGATGTCCTTCCGCTAGATTCAGCAAATGTTGTTTTTATGTCTTCCCTGGGGTGAAGGGAGTGTTGTAAGTGAGGGGAATCTTTGACTGAACTTGAATCTGTATTAGGCCTCAGTTTTTCCAGACAGTATAGGTAAATAGTACAAGTCAGAAAGTGAACTGTACTGTAAAAGTCGCCAATGATATTAAAGACACAGCTTATGTTGATCGTCTTTCACTTGAGTCAAGCCCCCGTGGGCACTATATCATGCGGGTGCAACTTGGTTGCGTTAAATGGCTTTACCAAACATGATCGGATGATTAAGCGTTCTCATCACTGGTAGAAGAACACCTGGTTCTCAATAGACTACCATAGCTGAGGCAGGGTTCTCATAGCTCTAATGCCTCAATGTGCTTTTGGATTCAAACCTAAATGTATATATTTGTTTTGTTTTCTCTAGTAATTTCCTAGAGAGGGATGTTACACCTTGAAATGCCAACATTGGCCAGTAGGTGTCATTGGGAGTAAAGGGCATCACATGCACAAGTATATCCAAGGTTGGGGGTTATTTCATATTTTAAATAGTTATTTCATGGTTCCTGTTGTGTTCGGAGGCTTCAACCGTTAAGAGCTGACATGACCCCTTGAACAGTTTGGACTGCTAGTTTGCATTCTATCTGTCTAGCTTTTCCGTAGAGCTGACACAATGTTACCAAAATTGACAAGTCTGGCTTCTAGGTCGATTTAGTGTGTTTCAAAAAATAACTCCATTTTCGTATAACTCCCAAAACATGTAAATGAGTTCTGTTAAACTTCTTAAAGACTGCAAATGGGATATCAACACAATGTCAAAATAGTTGTCTTCGGACAATCCCTCCCACCACGGCTGTATAGAAACAAAGAGCTAAGCAAATATCACATTTCTGTGAAATGTATCTGGATAGTGTTGATTCATCGATGCCCAGTTGGCAGAGAAGAAGTGCAACCTGCACTCACTCGCTCCCATGTACAGAGCAATGGAAACATCCACTCACCCAGCCCTTAGCATAGGACACTGGCCGAAGAGAGGTCTGTTACTCCCAAAGACAGGATGAGGCCTCAGGACACCTGGAAGCAGGAGAAGGCAAAGCAGGGAATGGAAACCAGTGCAGGTTCGGACCCCTGGTGATGGAGCAACAAGGGTGAAACTCTGTTTAACTTGGACGCACACTCTCAAGCGGACAGGAGACATGGGTTTGAAGGTGATGTGCTGAGATTTACAAGAGTGCACAGCAGATGCTTGGCTGAGAGAACTCAAAGAAACCAGCGCAAAATATCCCCACAGTTAATACTGAGACCAAGATCCAAGCTGCCAAATTTGAGGTAGCAGAGGCAATGGTCAGTGAGGCATAGAGCTACGGATGATGGCACACGCTGAGTCTCAGGGATCTGGAGTGCGTTGTGGGATGTGGTGGGTCGAATCAAGAGAGCAAACCGAACTGTGTACCAATAATAAATCAACCACACTGGTCGCGCGGTTGCGATTACCGATATGTCCCATGGCCACACCCAGTACATCTGCCGGACCAGGGACCAATTGGGAATTTTGCCAATAGAGCACGTGTGGGGCTGAATCAGAGATATCGTGCATCTGGTCTGAGGGATCCAGGGGGCCTTGAATTTGAAATCAGAATGAAAAGCCTTAGGATATGCTACATTCATAACCTGGGCTGGGATTATGGTTTGGTTTGAGTCACAGGATGCGCAACAACTCTGTGGTTGCCTTCGTGCACCCGTGCCACAAGGATGAGAGGACAAGGGAGAGTGGTCCAAGTCCACAGCGCGAGAAGATGAAGCATTCCCTTCAGCACTATCTCCCAAAAGCGGATGCTACATTTTGGATGGCACCGGCACGGTACGGCACCTAGGACAACAAGGAAGGTCTGCGGGATCATTCCAGCAGGCCCTGATATGTGACATCCATAGATATGCTTCCACTGGTGTTTCTGTAGACAGAGAAGCTCTGGAAAGAACTCATTTCATTGGGACATTCCCGTGGCAATAAAAAGCAGAAGAGCACTCTCAGTTTGCTGTTTTGGAAACACTCCAAAATGACATAGAGAAGAATGCAGAGCTGAGAACTTTTAGAAGCTTCATTTCCACAAGAGGAAGTGTCCTGTGCACTTTCAGAAGTGTGAGATAAGTATAATCAAAATGAAGTTATGCTAATCGAAGTAGAATGGGTTGTTCATCACAACTAATGCAACACCAGCAATTGGAGATATACCAAACAACACACACAGGTACAGGTTATGGCATCAATGCCTAGGAGAAATTGTCCTCACAGAAATCCCATGGAATTGCGTAGAGACAAGAGTCTAAAATTTTCAATTAACAAAGCCCTAGAAGTCTACATTAGATACCTGATATTACCTGACCAGTAGAGATGAAGAAGAACAGTAAAAGAAACAGGAAGTACCATTTTCAGTTCCAAAGATATTGAAGGCGCAAAAGATAAGCTTTCAAACAACTAGTCTGCAAAACGCTATCCAGAACAAGTGTTGAAAATGAAGGTCAGGAAAACACTGAAGAACACCAGTGTCTCAGAATCACAAAAGGCAGAATACCAGAAAAGGGGAAGAGAAAGTCTCAACACGAGCCAAAAATATCAGGAAACTCAATGGTTGTGATAATATCAGGGCTAAAATTCAGTCCTTAGCAGACTAGATAATGCAGAGGGACGCGTGAATGACTGTGAAGACAGGGGAAGAGAAAAACCTCGGTCAGAAGCAGACATAGGAAAGCAAGTGCCAACAAATGAAAACATTGCAGTTGAACCCTGGGTTAAGACAGGGCATGAAAGAATAGAAATCATGAGTCCCAGATGGAAAAGCAAGAGATAAAGAAACAAAAAGTGTCTGAAAATTTATCTGTAGAAAAATCAGACTGAAACTTGCTGAAAGCCAAGAAAGAATCATCTATGCGAATTCAGGAATTACACAGCATCCGAAGGAGGTGGAATCCCAATAGACCTACCAGCAGCTGTATGATTCAAATCAACAAAGTTCACGAATATCCGAGTGATTTAAATTGCACCTGGAGGAAACAACATAGTCACAAGGAAACCTCCAGAGGGGTTTCAGCTGATATCTCGGCAGCAATATTGCAGGACAGGGAGGAGTGCCAGGACACAGACCATATCCTGAATGGCCAAATGCTGCCACCTAGGGTAGCCTATGCCACATGAACACCATTTCAAATAACGGCAGAGCTAGAGAATTCTACAGACCGGCAAATCTTAAAAGAATTCAGCAGTTCAAAAGTTTTTCTAAAAGAAAGGTTGAGAAAACTCCCCTGAATAGAAAAGCAGCAAGATGGAATGGAAAGAAGAAACCATTATTGGAAATGCAAGAAGAGCATGTGTGGCAGAGAAGAAAGAAGAAGAACTTAAGGAGGACATCAAAACCCTAAAGATGGGAGAGGGAAGCAGGAAATCATAGGTGATTGGAAGCACTCTCTTAAGTGAATCAGCTTATTTGACTCTGTTTGAAGCGAAAGGAGAGATGCATGGCCTGACGTGTTTGCAAAACAAGCGAGAAGAAGACCAACAAAGAATCAAACCAACAAACAAGCACCAAAATGGTATGGTTGGCTGACATATACAAAGGGAACCATGATTATTCAAAAGAAAATACTCAAGGTGAGGTCAAGGGTCATTCAGAACGCATCGACCCAGTATCGTGGCTTGCATGTACTCAGCACACTTGTATTCGGAAATCAGAAGCGTGCATTCATATTCGTAAATTTTGATTCATAAGAGCATATCGTGACCTAACACTAATGCCGATTTGGAATCAAATGGATTCCTAGTCCGTGATGTAGACTTGTATGTCTTCCAACAGGATGAAGGAATGCCATATTCTAGGCTACATAGAGAAGAAATGTAAGAAGCCTATAACAAAGGCAAGTAGCTCTGCCAAAGTGTACTAAGTGCAAAAGAGACCGACAGCAAAGTGCACATTGGGGTTGGTTTCATTTCTTGGAATTTCAGCCCCCATGAATCCAATGGATCCATGTCCTGAGAGTGTGGGTGTTTCAGCAGAAATCAGGCGACGCATATGTATTCCGGGTGTACGGATATTATAGGAACATAAGTCTCCTTTAGTGGGTCCCTGTGTACTGTGAACTGTTAGAAAGTTTAAAGACGTGTGAAACCATCAACTGAAAAGGGACACACTTCCCTCCATTGGTACGGTGCATAGAGCTCTGAACAAAAGGAAAGAGGGAAGAAGAAAGGCCCATGGGACGCTAGTGGGTAGAATCACATTTACCTTAGGAACCTCTCGTCGGATGCAGCCCCTCCCCCAACACTGACAAGATGCAGCAGCCATTGGGGATGGCAGTTAGCGGTTGGATTCCAGGTGGAATGTTGGTGTGTACCGCGAGGCTTGTTGTGGCTGTTGGATCCTAGGTAACCGGGCAGAGTTCTGTGGGTGGATCAGTGTGATGGAGGGGCTGCCCCCCTCTGTGGAGCTTGGCTTAGGTCTTTGGTCCGGGAAGCTGTGTAAGTTCGAGATACTGCTGCTGCCCAAAGACCTGAGGTCACAGGTCAGTTTCCAGAACCTGAAAGGGCAGACAGTGGAAGATCTGCCTGTCATCAGCTTACTGGTCAGGCTCCGAGGTACTTTCAGACTTGCCCAGTCCTGGTGAAGTCGACTTTAGGGGAGACACGAAGAGAAGCTGGCCGATAAGCTGGCTGCACGGATTGAGGAGAGATGCGAACACATGGATGAGAGATGTTCTGCTACAATGGAGAATACTGGCGTGGAGACAGCTGTAGAGGATACCAGGCTCAAAAGACATTCATGAGACATATTGAAACTCACTGATACAGGCACAAACATACGGAGTGCCAACGTGGACTTGAGGAAGTTCCTCAATTCTCTTCTCCAATAACGGGTCCAAGGTCCCTGACGTCTGAAGGAGAAGAAATGGCAGAGATGATCAAAACGCTCCTGTTCTTGGAAGAGGTCGTGAGAATCCACACGTCCCAAGGGGCATTCCCAAGCCATTCAGACCAAAATTCAACAAGCCCAGGTAAGCCTTTTCTCAGGTTTGGGCCTAGCTAGTGAGCACTTGCCCTTGCCTCCCCTCCACTCAGGCATCCATTTTGAAGGATCAGTACCTGAGCTGCAATGAAGCCATTACGAGAAGAGCAAGCCCCTCCTAGAATCAGAGTTCCTCCAGCTTCACTCTCTGTGAACAACAGTGAACACCTTAAAGGTCAAATAGTCTCGGCTGAAATAGATAAAATTGAATACTTAGCTCACACCTAGAAACGATGTCCTTCCGCTAGATTCAGCAAATGTTGTGTTTATGTCTTCCCTGGGGTGAAGGGAGTGTGGTAAGTGAGGGGAATCTTTGACTGAACATGAATCTGTATTAGGCTTCAGTTTTTCAAGACAGTGAAGGTAAATAGTACAAGTCAGAAAGTGAACTGAACTGTAAAAGTCGCCAATGACATTAAAGACACAGCTTATGTGGATGGTCTTTCACTTGAGTCAAGCCCCCGGGGGCACTATATCATGGGGGTGCAGACTTGGTTGCGTTAAATGGCTTTAAACTACAGGATCGGATGATTAAGCGTTCTCAACACTGATAGAAAAACACCTGGTTCTCAATAGACTAGCATAACTGCAGCAGGATTCTCCTAGCTAGAATGCCTCTAGGTGCTTTTGGATTCAAACCTAAATGTATATATTTGGTTTGTTTCCTCTTGTATTTTCCTAGAGAGGGATGTTACCCCTTGAAATGCCAACATTGGCCAGTAGGTGTCATTGGGATACAGGGCACCACATGCACAAGTGTATCCAAGGTTGGGGGTTATTCCATGTTTCCAAAAGTTATTTCATGGTTCCTGTTGGTTTCGGAGGCTTCAACCTTAAAGAGCTGACATGACCCCTTGAACAGTTTGGACTGCTAGTTTGCATTCTATCTGTCTAGCTTTTCCGTAGAGCTGACAAAATGTTACCAAAATTGACAAGTCTGGCTTCTAGGTCGATTTAGTGTGTTTCAAAAAATAACTCCATTTTCGTATAACTCCCAAAACATGTAAATGAGTTCTGTTAAACTTCTTAAAGACTGCAAATGGGATATCAACACAATGTCAAAATAGTTGTCTTCGGACAATCCCTCCCACCACGGCTGTATAGAAACAAAGAGCTAAGCAAATATCACATTTCTGTGAAATGTATCTGGATAGTGTTGATTCATCGATGCCCAGTTGGCAGAGAAGAAGTGCAACCTGCACTCACTCGCTCCCATGTACAGAGCAATGGAAACATCCACTCACCCAGCCCTTAGCATAGGACACTGGCCGAAGAGAGGTCTGTTACTCCCAAAGACAGGATGAGGCCTCAGGACACCTGGAAGCAGGAGAAGGCAAAGCAGGGAATGGAAACCAGTGCAGGTTCGGACCCCTGGTGATGGAGCAACAAGGGTGAAACTCTGTTTAACTTGGACGCACACTCTCAAGCGGACAGGAGACATGGGTTTGAAGGTGATGTGCTGAGATTTACAAGAGTGCACAGCAGATGCTTGGCTGAGAGAACTCAAAGAAACCAGCGCAAAATATCCCCACAGTTAATTCTGAGACCAAGATCCAAGCTGCCAAATTTGAGGTAGCAGAGGCAATGGTCAGTGAGGCATAGAGCTACGGATGATGGCACACGCTGAGTCTCAGGGATCTGGAGTGCATTGTGGGATGTGGTGGGTCGAATCAAGAGAGCAAACCGAACTGTGTACCAATAATAAATCAACCACACTGGTCGCGCGGTTGCGATTACCGATATGTCCCATGGCCACACCCAGTACATCTGCCGGACCAGGGACCAATTGGGAATTTTGCCAATAGAGCACGCGTGGGGCTGAATCAGAGATATCGTGCATCTGGTCTGAGGGATCCAGGGGGCCTTGAATTTGAAATCAGAATGAAAAGCCTTAGGATATGCTACATTCATAACCTGGGCTGGGATTATGGTTTGGTTTGAGTCACAGGATGCGCAACAACTCTGTGGTTGCCTTCGTGCACCCGTGCCACAAGGATGAGAGGACAAGGGAGAGTGGTCCAAGTCCACAGCGCGAGAAGAGGAAGCATTCCCTTCAGCACTATCTCCCAAAAGCGGATGCTGCATTTTGGATGGCATCGGCACGGTACGGCACCTAGGACAACAAGGAAGGTCTGCGGGATCATTCCAGCAGGCCCTGATATGTGACATCCATAGATATGCTTCCACTGGTGTTTCTGTAGACAGAGAAGCTCTGGAAAGAACTCATTTCATTGGGACATTCCCGTGGCAATAAAAAGCAGAAGAGCACTCTCAGTTTGCTGTTTTGGAAACACTCCAAAATGACATAGAGAAGAATGCAGAGCTGAGAACTTTTAGAAGCTTCATTTCCACAAGAGGAAGTGTCCTGTGCACTTTCAGAAGTGTGAGATAAGTATAATCAAAATGAAGTTATGCTAATCGAAGTAGAATGGGTTGTTCATCACAACTAATGCAACACCAGCAATTGGAGATATACCAAACAACACACACAGGTACAGGTTATGGCATCAATGCCTAGGAGAAATTGTCCTCACAGAAATCCCATGGAATTGCGTAGAGACAAGAGTCTAAAATTTTCAATTAACAAAGCCCTAGAAGTCTACATTAGATACCTGATATTACCTGACCAGTAGAGATGAAGAAGAACAGTAAAAGAAACAGGAAGTACCATTTTCAGTTCCAAAGATATTGAAGGCACAAAAGATAAGCTTTCAAACAACTAGTCTGCAAAACGCTATCCAGAACAAGTGTTGAAAATGAAGGTCAGGAAAACACTGAAGAACACCAGTGTCTCAGAATCACAAAAGGCAGAATACCAGAAAAGGGGAAGAGAAAGTCTCAACACGAGCCAAAAATATCAGGAAACTCAATGGTTGTGATAATATCAGGGCTAAAATTCAGTCCTTAGCAGACTAGATAATGCAGAGGGACGCGTGAATGACTGTGAAGACAGGGGAAGAGAAAAACCTCGGTCAGAAGCAGACATAGGAAAGCAAGTGCCAACAAATGAAAACATTGCAGTTGAACCCTGGGTTAAGACAGGGCATGAAAGAATAGAAATCATGAGTCCCAGATGGAAAAGCAAGAGATAAAGAAACAAAAAGTGTCTGAAAATTTATCTGTAGAAAAATCAGACTGAAACTTGCTGAAAGCCAAGAAAGAATCATCTATGCGAATTCAGGAATTACACAGCATCCGAAGGAGGTGGAATCCCAATAGACCTACCAGCAGCTGTATGATTCAAATCAACAAAGTTCACGAATATCCGAGTGATTTAAAATGCACCTGGAGGAAACAAAATAGTCACAAGGAAACCTCCAGAGGGGTTTCAGCTGATATCTCGGCAGCAATATTGCAGGACAGGGAGGAGTGCCAGGACACAGACCATATCCTGAATGGCCAAATGCTGCCACCTAGGGTAGCCTATGCCACATGAACACCATTTCAAATAACGGCAGAGCTAGAGAATTCTACAGACCGGCAAATCTTAAAAGAATTCAGCAGTTCAAAAGTTTTTCTAAAAGAAAGGTTGAGAAAACTCCCCTGAATAGAAAAGCAGCAAGATGGAATGGAAAGAAGAAACCATTATTGGAAATGCAAGAAGAGCATGTGTGGCAGAGAAGAAAGAAGAAGAACTTAAGGAGGACATCAAAACCCTAAAGATGGGAGAGGGAAGCAGGAAATCATAGGTGATTGGAAGCACTCTCTTAAGTGAATCAGCTTATTTGACTCTGTTTGAAGCGAAAGGAGAGATGCATGGCCTGACATGTTTGCAAAACAAGTGAGAAGAAGACCAACAAAGAATCAAACCAACAAACAAGAACCAAAAGGGTATGGTTGGCTGACATATACAAAGGGAACCATGATTATTCAAAAGAAAATACTCAAGGTGAGGTCAAGGGTCATTCAGAACGCATCGACCCAGTATCGTGGCTTGCATGTACTCAGCACACTTGTATTCGGAAATCAGAAGCGTGCATTCATATTCGTAAATTTTGATTCATAAGAGCATATCGTGACCTAACACTAATGCCGATTTGGAATCAAATGGATTCCTAGTCCGTGATGTAGACTTGTATGTCTTCCAACAGGATGAAGGAATGCCATATTCTAGGCTACGTAGAGAAGAAATGTAAGAAGCCTATAACAAAGGCAAGTAGCTCTGCCAAAGTGTACTAAGTGCAAAAGAGACCGACAGCAAAGTGCACATTGGGGTTGGTTTCATTTCTTGGAATTTCAGCCCCCATGAATCCAATGGATCCATGTCCTGAGAGTGTGGGTGTTTCAGCAGAAATCAGGCGACGCATATGTATTCCGGGTGTACGGATATTATAGGAACATAAGTCTCCTTTAGTGGGTCCCTGTGTACTGTGAACTGTTAGAAAGTTTAAAGACGTGTGAAACCATCAACTGAAAAGGGACACACTTCCCTCCATTGGTACGGTGCATAGAGCTCTGAACAAAAGGAAAGAGGGAAGAAGAAAGGCCCATGGGACGCTAGTGGGTAGAATCACATTTACCTTAGGAACCTCTCGTCGGATGCAGCCCCTCCCCCAACACTGACAAGATGCAGCAGCCATTGGGGATGGCAGTTAGCGGTTGGATTCCAGGTGGAATGTTGGTGTGTACCGCGAGGCTTGTTGTGGCTGTTGGATCCTAGGTAACCGGGCAGAGTTCTGTGGGTGGATCAGTGTGATGGAGGGGCTGCCGCCCTCTGTGGAGCTTGGCTTAGGTCTTTGGTCCGGGAAGCTGTGTAAGTTCGAGATACTGCTGCTGCCCAAAGACCTGAGGTCACAGGTCAGTTTCCAGAACCTGAAAGGGCAGACAGTGGAAGATCTGCCTGTCATCAGCTTACTGGTCAGGCTCCGAGGTACTTTCAGACTTGCCCAGTCCTGGTGAAGTCGACTTTAGGGGAGACACGAAGAGAAGCTGGCCGGTAAGCTGGCTGCACGGATTGAGGAGAGATGCGAACACATGGATGAGAGATGTTCTGCTACAATGGAGAATACTGGCGTGGAGACAGCTGTAGAGGATACCAGGCTCAAAAGACATTCATGAGACATATTGAAACTCACTGATACAGGCAGAAACATACGGAGTGCCAACGTGGACTTGAGGAAGTTCCTCAATTCTCTTCTCCAATAACGGGTCCAAGGTCCCTGACGTCTGAAGGAGAAGAAATGGCAGAGATGATCAAAACGCTCCTGTTCTTGGAAGAGGTCGTGAGAATCCACACGTCCCAAGGGGCATTCCCAAGCCATTCAGACCAAAATTCAACAAGCCCAGGTAAGCCTTTCCCCAGGTTTGGGCCTAGCTAGTGAGCACTTGCCCTTGCCTCCCCTCCACTCAGGCATCCATTTTGAAGGATCAGTACCTGAGCTGCAATGAAGCCATTACGAGAAGAGCAAGCCCCTCCTAGAATCAGAGTTCCTCCAGCTTCACTCTCTGTGAACAACAGTGAACACCTTAAAGGTCAAATAGTCTCGGCTGAAATAGATAAAATTGAATACTTAGCTCACACCTAGAAACGATGTCCTTCCGCTAGATTCAGCAAATGTTGTGTTTATGTCTTCCCTGGGGTGAAGGGAGTGTGGTAAGTGAGGGGAATCTTTGACTGAACATGAATCTGTATTAGGCTTCAGTTTTTCAAGACAGTGAAGGTAAATAGTACAAGTCAGAAAGTGAACTGAACTGTAAAAGTCGCCAATGACATTAAAGACACAGCTTATGTAAATCGTCTTTCACTTGAGTCAAGCCCCCGGGGGCACTATATCATGGGGGTGCAGACTTGGTTGCGTTAAATGGCTTTAAACTACAGGATCGGATGATTAAGCGTTCTCAACACTGATAGAAAAACACCTGGTTCTCAATAGACTAGCATAACTGCAGCAGGATTCTCCTAGCTAGAATGCCTCTAGGTGCTTTTGGATTCAAACCTAAATGTATATATTTGGTTTGTTTCCTCTTGTATTTTCCTAGAGAGGGATGTTACCCCTTGAAATGCCAACATTGGCCAGTAGGTGTCATTGGGATACAGGGCACCACATGCACAAGTGTATCCAAGGTTGGGGGTTATTCCATGTTTCCAAAAGTTATTTCATGGTTCCTGTTGGTTTCGGAGGCTTCAACCTTAAAGAGCTGACATGACCCCTTGAACAGTTTGGACTGCTAGTTTGCATTCTATCTGTCTAGCTTTTCCGTAGAGCTGACAAAATGTTACCAAAATTGACAAGTCTGGCTTCTAGGTCGATTTAGTGTGTTTCAAAAAATAACTCCATTTTCGTATAACTCCCAAAACATGTAAATGAGTTCTGTTAAACTTCTTAAAGACTGCAAATGGGATATCAACACAATGTCAAAATAGTTGTCTTCGGACAATCCCTCCCACCACGGCTGTATAGAAACAAAGAGCTAAGCAAATATCACATTTCTGTGAAATGTATCTGGATAGTGTTGATTCATCGATGCCCAGTTGGCAGAGAAGAAGTGCAACCTGCACTCACTCGCTCCCATGTACAGAGCAATGGAAACATCCACTCACCCAGCCCTTAGCATAGGACACTGGCCGAAGAGAGGTCTGTTACTCCCAAAGACAGGATGAGGCCTCAGGACACCTGGAAGCAGGAGAAGGCAAAGCAGGGAATGGAAACCAGTGCAGGTTCGGACCCCTGGTGATGGAGCAACAAGGGTGAAACTCTGTTTAACTTGGACGCACACTCTCAAGCGGACAGGAGACATGGGTTTGAAGGTGATGTGCTGAGATTTACAAGAGTGCACAGCAGATGCTTGGCTGAGAGAACTCAAAGAAACCAGCGCAAAATATCCCCACAGTTAATTCTGAGACCAAGATCCAAGCTGCCAAATTTGAGGTAGGAGAGGCAATGGTCAGTGAGGCATAGAGCTACGGATGATGGCACACGCTGAGTCTCAGGGATCTGGAGTGCATTGTGGGATGTGGTGGGTCGAATCAAGAGAGCAAACCGAACTGTGTACCAATAATAAATCAACCACACTGGTCGCGCGGTTGCGATTACCGATATGTCCCATGGCCACACCCAGTACATCTGCCGGACCAGGGACCAATTGGGAATTTTGCCAATAGAGCACGCGTGGGGCTGAATCAGAGATACCGTGCATCTGGTCTGAGGGATCCAGGGGGCCTTGAATTTGAAATCAGAATGAAAAGCCTTAGGATATGCTACATTCATAACCTGGGCTGGGATTATGGTTTGGTTTGAGTCACAGGATGCGCAACAACTCTGTGGTTGCCTTCGTGCACCCGTGCCACAAGGATGAGAGGACAAGGGAGAGTGGTCCAAGTCCACAGCGTGAGAAGAGGAAGCATTCCCTTCAGCAATATCTCCCAAAAGCGGATGCTGCATTTTGGATGGCATCGGCACGGTACGGCACCTAGGACAACAAGGAAGGTCTGCGGGATCATTCCAGCAGGCCCTGATATGTGACATCCATAGATATGCTTCCACTGGTGTTTCTGTAGACAGAGAAGCTCTGGAAAGAACTCATTTCATTGGGACATTCCCGTGGCAATAAAAAGCAGAAGAGCACTCTCAGTTTGCTGTTTTGGAAACACTCCAAAATGACATAGAGAAGAATGCAGAGCTGAGAACTTTTAGAAGCTTCATTTCCACAAGAGGAAGTGTCCTGTGCACTTTCAGAAGTGTGAGATAAGTATAATCAAAATGAAGTTATGCTAATCGAAGTAGAATGGGTTGTTCATCACAACTAATGCAACACCAGCAATTGGAGATATACCAAACAACACACACAGGTACAGGTTATGGCATCAATGCCTAGGAGAAATTGTCCTCACAGAAATCCCATGGAATTGCGTAGAGACAAGAGTCTAAAATTTTCAATTAACAAAGCCCTAGAAGTCTACATTAGATACCTGATATTACCTGACCAGTAGAGATGAAGAAGAACAGTAAAAGAAACAGGAAGTACCATTTTCAGTTCCAAAGATATTGAAGGCGCAAAAGATAAGCTTTCAAACAACTAGTCTGCAAAACGCTATCCAGAACAAGTGTTGAAAATGAAGGTCAGGAAAACACTGAAGAACACCAGTGTCTCAGAATCACAAAAGGCAGAATACCAGAAAAGGGGAAGAGAAAGTCTCAACACGAGCCAAAAATATCAGGAAACTCAATGGTTGTGATAATATCAGGGCTAAAATTCAGTCCTTAGCAGACTAGATAATGCAGAGGGACGCGTGAATGACTGTGAAGACAGGGGAAGAGAAAATCCTCGGTCAGAAGCAGACATAGGAAAGCAAGTGCCAACAAATGAAAACATTGCAGTTGAACCCTGGGTTAAGACAGGGCATGAAAGAATAGAAATCATGAGTCCCAGATGGAAAAGCAAGAGATAAAGAAACAAAAAGTGTCTGAAAATTTATCTGTAGAAAAATCAGACTGAAACTTGCTGAAAGCCAAGAAAGAATCATCTATGCGAATTCAGGAATTACACAGCATCCGAAGGAGGTGGAATCCCAATAGACCTACCAGCAGCTGTATGATTCAAATCAACAAAGTTCACGAATATCCGAGTGATTTAAAATGCACCTGGAGGAAACAAAATAGTCACAAGGAAACCTCCAGAGGGGTTTCAGCTGATATCTCGGCAGCAATATTGCAGGACAGGGAGGAGTGCCAGGACACAGACCATATCCTGAATGGCCAAATGCTGCCACCTAGGGTAGCCTATGCCACATGAACACCATTTCAAATAACGGCAGAGCTAGAGAATTCTACAGACCGGCAAATCTTAAAAGAATTCAGCAGTTCAAAAGTTTTTCTAAAAGAAAGGTTGAGAAAACTCCCCTGAATAGAAAAGCAGCAAGATGGAATGGAAAGAAGAAACCATTATTGGAAATGCAAGAAGAGCATGTGTGGCAGAGAAGAAAGAAGAAGAACTTAAGGAGGACATCAAAACCCTAAAGATGGGAGAGGGAAGCAGGAAATCATAGGTGATTGGAAGCACTCTCTTAAGTGAATCAGCTTATTTGACTCTGTTTGAAGCGAAAGGAGAGATGCATGGCCTGACATGTTTGCAAAACAAGTGAGAAGAAGACCAACAAAGAATCAAACCAACAAACAAGAACCAAAAGGGTATGGTTGGCTGACATATACAAAGGGAACCATGATTATTCAAAAGAAAATACTCAAGGTGAGGTCAAGGGTCATTCAGAACGCATCGACCCAGTATCGTGGCTTGCATGTACTCAGCACACTTGTATTCGGAAATCAGAAGCGTGCATTCATATTCGTAAATTTTGATTCATAAGAGCATATCGTGACCTAACACTAATGCCGATTTGGAATCAAATGGATTCCTAGTCCGTGATGTAGACTTGTATGTCTTCCAACAGGATGAAGGAATGCCATATTCTAGGCTACGTAGAGAAGAAATGTAAGAAGCCTATAACAAAGGCAAGTAGCTCTGCCAAAGTGTACTAAGTGCAAAAGAGACCGACAGCAAAGTGCACATTGGGGTTGGTTTCATTTCTTGGAATTTCAGCCCCCATGAATCCAATGGATCCATGTCCTGAGAGTGTGGGTGTTTCAGCAGAAATCAGGCGACGCATATGTATTCCGGGTGTACGGATATTATAGGAACATAAGTCTCCTTTAGTGGGTCCCTGTGTACTGTGAACTGTTAGAAAGTTTAAAGACGTGTGAAACCATCAACTGAAAAGGGACACACTTCCCTCCATTGGTACGGTGCATAGAGCTCTGAACAAAAGGAAAGAGGGAAGAAGAAAGGCCCATGGGACGCTAGTGGGTAGAATCACATTTACCTTAGGAACCTCTCGTCGGATGCAGCCCCTCCCCCAACACTGACAAGATGCAGCAGCCATTGGGGATGGCAGTTAGCGGTTGGATTCCAGGTGGAATGTTGGTGTGTACCGCGAGGCTTGTTGTGGCTGTTGGATCCTAGGTAACCGGGCAGAGTTCTGTGGGTGGATCAGTGTGATGGAGGGGCTGCCGCCCTCTGTGGAGCTTGGCTTAGGTCTTTGGTCCGGGAAGCTGTGTAAGTTCGAGATACTGCTGCTGCCCAAAGACCTGAGGTCACAGGTCAGTTTCCAGAACCTGAAAGGGCAGACAGTGGAAGATCTGCCTGTCATCAGCTTACTGGTCAGGCTCCGAGGTACTTTCAGACTTGCCCAGTCCTGGTGAAGTCGACTTTAGGGGAGACACGAAGAGAAGCTGGCCGGTAAGCTGGCTGCACGGATTGAGGAGAGATGCGAACACATGGATGAGAGATGTTCTGCTACAATGGAGAATACTGGCGTGGAGACAGCTGTAGAGGATACCAGGCTCAAAAGACATTCATGAGACATATTGAAACTCACTGATACAGGCAGAAACATACGGAGTGCCAACGTGGACTTGAGGAAGTTCCTCAATTCTCTTCTCCAATAACGGGTCCAAGGTCCCTGACGTCTGAAGGAGAAGAAATGGCAGAGATGATCAAAACGCTCCTGTTCTTGGAAGAGGTCGTGAGAATCCACACGTCCCAAGGGGCATTCCCAAGCCATTCAGACCAAAATTCAACAAGCCCAGGTAAGCCTTTCCCCAGGTTTGGGCCTAGCTAGTGAGCACTTGCCCTTGCCTCCCCTCCACTCACGCATCCATTTTGAAGGATCAGTACCTGAGCTGCAATGAAGCCATTACGAGAAGAGCAAGCCCCTCCTAGAATCAGAGTTCCTCCAGCTTCACTCTCTGTGAACAACAGTGAACACCTTAAAGGTCAAATAGTTTCGGCTGAAATAGATAAAATTGAATACTTAGCTCACACCTAGAAACGATGTCCTTCCGCTAGATTCAGCAAATGTTGTGTTTATGTCTTCCCTGGGGTGAAGGGAGTGTGGTAAGTGAGGGGAATCTTTGACTGAACATGAATCTGTATTAGGCTTCAGTTTTTCAAGACAGTGAAGGTAAATAGTACAAGTCAGAAAGTGAACTGAACTGTAAAAGTCGCCAATGACATTAAAGACACAGCTTATGTGGATGGTCTTTCACTTGAGTCAAGCCCCCGGGGGCACTATATCATGGGGGTGCAGACTTGGTTGCGTTAAATGGCTTTAAACTACAGGATCGGATGATTAAGCGTTCTCAACACTGATAGAAAAACACCTGGTTCTCAATAGACTAGCATAACTGCAGCAGGATTCTCCTAGCTAGAATGCCTCTAGGTGCTTTTGGATTCAAACCTAAATGTATATATTTGGTTTGTTTCCTCTTGTATTTTCCTAGAGAGGGATGTTACCCCTTGAAATGCCAACATTGGCCAGTAGGTGTCATTGGGATACAGGGCACCACATGCACAAGTGTATCCAAGGTTGGGGGTTATTCCATGTTTCCAAAAGTTATTTCATGGTTCCTGTTGGTTTCGGAGGCTTCAACCTTAAAGAGCTGACATGACCCCTTGAACAGTTTGGACTGCTAGTTTGCATTCTATCTGTCTAGCTTTTCCGTAGAGCTGACAAAATGTTACCAAAATTGACAAGTCTGGCTTCTAGGTCGATTTAGTGTGTTTCAAAAAATAACTCCATTTTCGTATAACTCCCAAAACATGTAAATGAGTTCTGTTAAACTTCTTAAAGACTGCAAATGGGATATCAACACAATGTCAAAATAGTTGTCTTCGGACAATCCCTCCCACCACGGCTGTATAGAAACAAAGAGCTAAGCAAATATCACATTTCTGTGAAATGTATCTGGATAGTGTTGATTCATCGATGCCCAGTTGGCAGAGAAGAAGTGCAACCTGCACTCACTCGCTCCCATGTACAGAGCAATGGAAACATCCACTCACCCAGCCCTTAGCATAGGACACTGGCCGAAGAGAGGTCTGTTACTCCCAAAGACAGGATGAGGCCTCAGGACACCTGGAAGCAGGAGAAGGCAAAGCAGGGAATGGAAACCAGTGCAGGTTCGGACCCCTGGTGATGGAGCAACAAGGGTGAAACTCTGTTTAACTTGGACGCACACTCTCAAGCGGACAGGAGACATGGGTTTGAAGGTGATGTGCTGAGATTTACAAGAGTGCACAGCAGATGCTTGGCTGAGAGAACTCAAAGAAACCAGCGCAAAATATCCCCACAGTTAATTCTGAGACCAAGATCCAAGCTGCCAAATTTGAGGTAGCAGAGGCAATGGTCAGTGAGGCATAGAGCTACGGATGATGGCACACGCTGAGTCTCAGGGATCTGGAGTGCGTTGTGGGATGTGGTGGGTCGAATCAAGAGAGCAAACCGAACTGTGTACCAATAATAAATCAACCACACTGGTCGCGCGGTTGCGATTACCGATATGTCCCATGGCCACACCCAGTACATCTGCCGGACCAGGGACCAATTGGGAATTTTGCCAATAGAGCACACGTGGGGCTGAATCAGAGATATCGTGCATCTGGTCTGAGGGATCCAGGGGGCCTTGAATTTGAAATCAGAATGAAAAGCCTTAGGATATGCTACATTCATAACCTGGGCTGGGATTATGGTTTGGTTTGAGTCACAGGATGCGCAACAACTCTGTGGTTGCCTTCGTGCACCCGTGCCACAAGGATGAGAGGACAAGGAAGAGTGGTCCAAGTCCACAGCGCGAGAAGAGGAAGCATTCCCTTCACCACTATCTCCCAAAAGCGGATGCTACATTTTGGATGGCATCGGCACGGTACGGCACCTAGGACAACAAGGAAGGTCTGCGGGATCATTCCAGCAGGCCCTGATATGTGACATCCATAGATATGCTTCCACTGGTGTTTCTGTAGACAGAGAAGCTCTGGAAAGAACTCATTTCATTGGGACATTCCCGTGGCAATAAAAAGCAGAAGAGCACTCTCAGTTTGCTGTTTTGGAAACACTCCAAAATGACATAGAGAAGAATGCAGAGCTGAGAACTTTTAGAAGCTTCATTTCCACAAGAGGAAGTGTCCTGTGCACTTTCAGAAGTGTGAGATAAGTATAATCAAAATGAAGTTATGCTAATCGAAGTAGAATGGGTTGTTCATCACAACTAATGCAACACCAGCAATTGGAGATATACCAAACAACACACACAGGTACAGGTTATGGCATCAATGCCTAGGAGAAATTGTCCTCACAGAAATCCCATGGAATTGCGTAGAGACAAGAGTCTAAAATTTTCAATTAACAAAGCCCTAGAAGTCTACATTAGATACCTGATATTACCTGACCAGTAGAGATGAAGAAGAACAGTAAAAGAAACAGGAAGTACCATTTTCAGTTCCAAAGATATTGAAGGCGCAAAAGATAAGCTTTCAAACAACTAGTCTGCAAAACGCTATCCAGAACAAGTGTTGAAAATGAAGGTCAGGAAAACACTGAAGAACACCAGTGTCTCAGAATCACAAAAGGCAGAATACCAGAAAAGGGGAAGAGAAAGTCTCAACACGAGCCAAAAATATCAGGAAACTCAATGGTTGTGATAATATCAGGGCTAAAATTCAGTCCTTAGCAGACTAGATAATGCAGAGGGACGCGTGAATGACTGTGAAGACAGGGGAAGAGAAAAACCTCGGTCAGAAGCAGACATAGGAAAGCAAGTGCCAACAAATGAAAACATTGCAGTTGAACCCTGGGTTAAGACAGGGCATGAAAGAATAGAAATCATGAGTCCCAGATGGAAAAGCAAGAGATAAAGAAACAAAAAGTGTCTGAAAATTTATCTGTAGAAAAATCAGACTGAAACTTGCTGAAAGCCAAGAAAGAATCATCTATGCGAATTCAGGAATTACACAGCATCCGAAGGAGGTGGAATCCCAATAGACCTACCAGCAGCTGTATGATTCAAATCAACAAAGTTCACGAATATCCGAGTGATTTAAAATGCACCTGGAGGAAACAACATAGTCACAAGGAAACCTCCAGAGGGGTTTCAGCTGATATCTCGGCAGCAATATTGCAGGACAGGGAGGAGTGCCAGGACACAGACCATATCCTGAATGGCCAAATGCTGCCACCTAGGGTAGCCTATGCCACATGAACACCATTTCAAATAACGGCAGAGCTAGAGAATTCTACAGACCGGCAAATCTTAAAAGAATTCAGCAGTTCAAAAGTTTTTCTAAAAGAAAGGTTGAGAAAACTCCCCTGAATAGAAAAGCAGCAAGATGGAATGGAAAGAAGAAACCATTATTGGAAATGCAAGAAGAGCATGTGTGGCAGAGAAGAAAGAAGAAGAACTTAAGGAGGACATCAAAACCCTAAAGATGGGAGAGGGAAGCAGGAAATCATAGGTGATTGGAAGCACTCTCTTAAGTGAATCAGCTTATTTGACTCTGTTTGAAGCGAAAGGAGAGATGCATGGCCTGACGTGTTTGCAAAACAAGCGAGAAGAAGACCAACAAAGAATCAAACCAACAAACAAGCACCAAAATGGTATGGTTGGCTGACATATACAAAGGGAACCATGATTATTCAAAAGAAAATACTCAAGGTGAGGTCAAGGGTCATTCAGAACGCATCGACCCAGTATCGTGGCTTGCATGTACTCAGCACACTTGTATTCGGAAATCAGAAGCGTGCATTC
Organism: Vicugna pacos; assembly: GCF_048564905.1. Classification (NCBI taxonomy): domain Eukaryota; kingdom Metazoa; phylum Chordata; class Mammalia; order Artiodactyla; family Camelidae; genus Vicugna; species Vicugna pacos. The sequence continues at coordinate 661,886 of NW_027328874.1, read as the reverse complement.
ATATTCGTAAATTTTGATTCATAAGAGCATATCGTGACCTAACACTAATGCCGATTTGGAATCAAATGGATTCCTAGTCCGTGATGTAGACTTGTATGTCTTCCAACAGGATGAAGGAATGCCATATTCTAGGCTACGTAGAGAAGAAATGTAAGAAGCCTATAACAAAGGCAAGTAGCTCTGCCAAAGTGTACTAAGTGCAAAAGAGACCGACAGCAAAGTGCACATTGGGGTTGGTTTCATTTCTTGGAATTTCAGCCCCCATGAATCCAATGGATCCATGTCCTGAGAGTGTGGGTGTTTCAGCAGAAATCAGGCGACGCATATGTATTCCGGGTGTACGGATATTATAGGAACATAAGTCTCCTTTAGTGGGTCCCTGTGTACTGTGAACTGTTAGAAAGTTTAAAGACGTGTGAAACCATCAACTGAAAAGGGACACACTTCCCTCCATTGGTACGGTGCATAGAGCTCTGAACAAAAGGAAAGAGGGAAGAAGAAAGGCCCATGGGACGCTAGTGGGTAGAATCACATTTACCTTAGGAACCTCTCGTCGGATGCAGCCCCTCCCCCAACACTGACAAGATGCAGCAGCCATTGGGGATGGCAGTTAGCGGTTGGATTCCAGGTGGAATGTTGGTGTGTACCGCGAGGCTTGTTGTGGCTGTTGGATCCTAGGTAACCGGGCAGAGTTCTGTGGGTGGATCAGTGTGATGGAGGGGCTGCCGCCCTCTGTGGAGCTTGGCTTAGGTCTTTGGTCCGGGAAGCTGTGTAAGTTCGAGATACTGCTGCTGCCCAAAGACCTGAGGTCACAGGTCAGTTTCCAGAACCTGAAAGGGCAGACAGTGGAAGATCTGCCTGTCATCAGCTTACTGGTCAGGCTCCGAGGTACTTTCAGACTTGCCCAGTCCTGGTGAAGTCGACTTTAGGGGAGACACGAAGAGAAGCTGGCCGGTAAGCTGGCTGCACGGATTGAGGAGAGATGCGAACACATGGATGAGAGATGTTCTGCTACAATGGAGAATACTGGCGTGGAGACAGCTGTAGAGGATACCAGGCTCAAAAGACATTCATGAGACATATTGAAACTCACTGATACAGGCACAAACATACGGAGTGCCAACGTGGACTTGAGGAAGTTCCTCAATTCTCTTCTCCAATAACGGGTCCAAGGTCCCTGACGTCTGAAGGAGAAGAAATGGCAGAGATGATCAAAACGCTCCTGTTCTTGGAAGAGGTCGTGAGAATCCACACGTCCCAAGGGGCATTCCCAAGCCATTCAGACCAAAATTCAACAAGCCCAGGTAAGCCTTTCCCCAGGTTTGGGCCTAGCTAGTGAGCACTTGCCCTTGCCTCCCCTCCACTCACGCATCCATTTTGAAGGATCAGTACCTGAGCTGCAATGAAGCCATTACGAGAAGAGCAAGCCCCTCCTAGAATCAGAGTTCCTCCAGCTTCACTCTCTGTGAACAACAGTGAACACCTTAAAGGTCAAATAGTTTCGGCTGAAATAGATAAAATTGAATACTTAGCTCACACCTAGAAACGATGTCCTTCCGCTAGATTCAGCAAATGTTGTGTTTATGTCTTCCCTGGGGTGAAGGGAGTGTGGTAAGTGAGGGGAATCTTTGACTGAACATGAATCTGTATTAGGCTTCAGTTTTTCAAGACAGTGAAGGTAAATAGTACAAGTCAGAAAGTGAACTGAACTGTAAAAGTCGCCAATGACATTAAAGACACAGCTTATGTGGATGGTCTTTCACTTGAGTCAAGCCCCCGGGGGCACTATATCATGGGGGTGCAGACTTGGTTGCGTTAAATGGCTTTAAACTACAGGATCGGATGATTAAGCGTTCTCAACACTGATAGAAAAACACCTGGTTCTCAATAGACTAGCATAACTGCAGCAGGATTCTCCTAGCTAGAATGCCTCTAGGTGCTTTTGGATTCAAACCTAAATGTATATATTTGGTTTGTTTCCTCTTGTATTTTCCTAGAGAGGGATGTTACCCCTTGAAATGCCAACATTGGCCAGTAGGTGTCATTGGGATACAGGGCACCACATGCACAAGTGTATCCAAGGTTGGGGGTTATTCCATGTTTCCAAAAGTTATTTCATGGTTCCTGTTGGTTTCGGAGGCTTCAACCTTAAAGAGCTGACATGACCCCTTGAACAGTTTGGACTGCTAGTTTGCATTCTATCTGTCTAGCTTTTCCGTAGAGCTGACAAAATGTTACCAAAATTGACAAGTCTGGCTTCTAGGTCGATTTAGTGTGTTTCAAAAAATAACTCCATTTTCGTATAACTCCCAAAACATGTAAATGAGTTCTGTTAAACTTCTTAAAGACTGCAAATGGGATATCAACACAATGTCAAAATAGTTGTCTTCGGACAATCCCTCCCACCACGGCTGTATAGAAACAAAGAGCTAAGCAAATATCACATTTCTGTGAAATGTATCTGGATAGTGTTGATTCATCGATGCCCAGTTGGCAGAGAAGAAGTGCAACCTGCACTCACTCGCTCCCATGTACAGAGCAATGGAAACATCCACTCACCCAGCCCTTAGCATAGGACACTGGCCGAAGAGAGGTCTGTTACTCCCAAAGACAGGATGAGGCCTCAGGACACCTGGAAGCAGGAGAAGGCAAAGCAGGGAATGGAAACCAGTGCAGGTTCGGACCCCTGGTGATGGAGCAACAAGGGTGAAACTCTGTTTAACTTGGACGCACACTCTCAAGCGGACAGGAGACATGGGTTTGAAGGTGATGTGCTGAGATTTACAAGAGTGCACAGCAGATGCTTGGCTGAGAGAACTCAAAGAAACCAGCGCAAAATATCCCCACAGTTAATTCTGAGACCAAGATCCAAGCTGCCAAATTTGAGGTAGCAGAGGCAATGGTCAGTGAGGCATAGAGCTACGGATGATGGCACACGCTGAGTCTCAGGGATCTGGAGTGCGTTGTGGGATGTGGTGGGTCGAATCAAGAGAGCAAACCGAACTGTGTACCAATAATAAATCAACCACACTGGTCGCGCGGTTGCGATTACCGATATGTCCCATGGCCACACCCAGTACATCTGCCGGACCAGGGACCAATTGGGAATTTTGCCAATAGAGCACACGTGGGGCTGAATCAGAGATATCGTGCATCTGGTCTGAGGGATCCAGGGGGCCTTGAATTTGAAATCAGAATGAAAAGCCTTAGGATATGCTACATTCATAACCTGGGCTGGGATTATGGTTTGGTTTGAGTCACAGGATGCGCAACAACTCTGTGGTTGCCTTCGTGCACCCGTGCCACAAGGATGAGAGGACAAGGAAGAGTGGTCCAAGTCCACAGCGCGAGAAGAGGAAGCATTCCCTTCACCACTATCTCCCAAAAGCGGATGCTACATTTTGGATGGCATCGGCACGGTACGGCACCTAGGACAACAAGGAAGGTCTGCGGGATCATTCCAGCAGGCCCTGATATGTGACATCCATAGATATGCTTCCACTGGTGTTTCTGTAGACAGAGAAGCTCTGGAAAGAACTCATTTCATTGGGACATTCCCGTGGCAATAAAAAGCAGAAGAGCACTCTCAGTTTGCTGTTTTGGAAACACTCCAAAATGACATAGAGAAGAATGCAGAGCTGAGAACTTTTAGAAGCTTCATTTCCACAAGAGGAAGTGTCCTGTGCACTTTCAGAAGTGTGAGATAAGTATAATCAAAATGAAGTTATGCTAATCGAAGTAGAATGGGTTGTTCATCACAACTAATGCAACACCAGCAATTGGAGATATACCAAACAACACACACAGGTACAGGTTATGGCATCAATGCCTAGGAGAAATTGTCCTCACAGAAATCCCATGGAATTGCGTAGAGACAAGAGTCTAAAATTTTCAATTAACAAAGCCCTAGAAGTCTACATTAGATACCTGATATTACCTGACCAGTAGAGATGAAGAAGAACAGTAAAAGAAACAGGAAGTACCATTTTCAGTTCCAAAGATATTGAAGGCGCAAAAGATAAGCTTTCAAACAACTAGTCTGCAAAACGCTATCCAGAACAAGTGTTGAAAATGAAGGTCAGGAAAACACTGAAGAACACCAGTGTCTCAGAATCACAAAAGGCAGAATACCAGAAAAGGGGAAGAGAAAGTCTCAACACGAGCCAAAAATATCAGGAAACTCAATGGTTGTGATAATATCAGGGCTAAAATTCAGTCCTTAGCAGACTAGATAATGCAGAGGGACGCGTGAATGACTGTGAAGACAGGGGAAGAGAAAAACCTCGGTCAGAAGCAGACATAGGAAAGCAAGTGCCAACAAATGAAAACATTGCAGTTGAACCCTGGGTTAAGACAGGGCATGAAAGAATAGAAATCATGAGTCCCAGATGGAAAAGCAAGAGATAAAGAAACAAAAAGTGTCTGAAAATTTATCTGTAGAAAAATCAGACTGAAACTTGCTGAAAGCCAAGAAAGAATCATCTATGCGAATTCAGGAATTACACAGCATCCGAAGGAGGTGGAATCCCAATAGACCTACCAGCAGCTGTATGATTCAAATCAACAAAGTTCACGAATATCCGAGTGATTTAAAATGCACCTGGAGGAAACAACATAGTCACAAGGAAACCTCCAGAGGGGTTTCAGCTGATATCTCGGCAGCAATATTGCAGGACAGGGAGGAGTGCCAGGACACAGACCATATCCTGAATGGCCAAATGCTGCCACCTAGGGTAGCCTATGCCACATGAACACCATTTCAAATAACGGCAGAGCTAGAGAATTCTACAGACCGGCAAATCTTAAAAGAATTCAGCAGTTCAAAAGTTTTTCTAAAAGAAAGGTTGAGAAAACTCCCCTGAATAGAAAAGCAGCAAGATGGAATGGAAAGAAGAAACCATTATTGGAAATGCAAGAAGAGCATGTGTGGCAGAGAAGAAAGAAGAAGAACTTAAGGAGGACATCAAAACCCTAAAGATGGGAGAGGGAAGCAGGAAATCATAGGTGATTGGAAGCACTCTCTTAAGTGAATCAGCTTATTTGACTCTGTTTGAAGCGAAAGGAGAGATGCATGGCCTGACGTGTTTGCAAAACAAGCGAGAAGAAGACCAACAAAGAATCAAACCAACAAACAAGCACCAAAATGGTATGGTTGGCTGACATATACAAAGGGAACCATGATTATTCAAAAGAAAATACTCAAGGTGAGGTCAAGGGTCATTCAGAACGCATCGACCCAGTATCGTGGCTTGCATGTACTCAGCACACTTGTATTCGGAAATCAGAAGCGTGCATTCATATTCGTAAATTTTGATTCATAAGAGCATATCGTGACCTAACACTAATGCCGATTTGGAATCAAATGGATTCCTAGTCCGTGATGTAGACTTGTATGTCTTCCAACAGGATGAAGGAATGCCATATTCTAGGCTACGTAGAGAAGAAATGTAAGAAGCCTATAACAAAGGCAAGTAGCTCTGCCAAAGTGTACTAAGTGCAAAAGAGACCGACAGCAAAGTGCACATTGGGGTTGGTTTCATTTCTTGGAATTTCAGCCCCCATGAATCCAATGGATCCATGTCCTGAGAGTGTGGGTGTTTCAGCAGAAATCAGGCGACGCATATGTATTCCGGGTGTACGGATATTATAGGAACATAAGTCTCCTTTAGTGGGTCCCTGTGTACTGTGAACTGTTAGAAAGTTTAAAGACGTGTGAAACCATCAACTGAAAAGGGACACACTTCCCTCCATTGGTACGGTGCATAGAGCTCTGAACAAAAGGAAAGAGGGAAGAAGAAAGGCCCATGGGACGCTAGTGGGTAGAATCACATTTACCTTAGGAACCTCTCGTCGGATGCAGCCCCTCCCCCAACACTGACAAGATGCAGCAGCCATTGGGGATGGCAGTTAGCGGTTGGATTCCAGGTGGAATGTTGGTGTGTACCGCGAGGCTTGTTGTGGCTGTTGGATCCTAGGTAACCGGGCAGAGTTCTGTGGGTGGATCAGTGTGATGGAGGGGCTGCCGCCCTCTGTGGAGCTTGGCTTAGGTCTTTGGTCCGGGAAGCTGTGTAAGTTCGAGATACTGCTGCTGCCCAAAGACCTGAGGTCACAGGTCAGTTTCCAGAACCTGAAAGGGCAGACAGTGGAAGATCTGCCTGTCATCAGCTTACTGGTCAGGCTCCGAGGTACTTTCAGACTTGCCCAGTCCTGGTGAAGTCGACTTTAGGGGAGACACGAAGAGAAGCTGGCCGGTAAGCTGGCTGCACGGATTGAGGAGAGATGCGAACACATGGATGAGAGATGTTCTGCTACAATGGAGAATACTGGCGTGGAGACAGCTGTAGAGGATACCAGGCTCAAAAGACATTCATGAGACATATTGAAACTCACTGATACAGGCAGAAACATACGGAGTGCCAACGTGGACTTGAGGAAGTTCCTCAATTCTCTTCTCCAATAACGGGTCCAAGGTCCCTGACGTCTGAAGGAGAAGAAATGGCAGAGATGATCAAAACGCTCCTGTTCTTGGAAGAGGTCGTGAGAATCCACACGTCCCAAGGGGCATTCCCAAGCCATTCAGACCAAAATTCAACAAGCCCAGGTAAGCCTTTCCCCAGGTTTGGGCCTAGCTAGTGAGCACTTGCCCTTGCCTCCCCTCCACTCAGGCATCCATTTTGAAGGATCAGTACCTGAGCTGCAATGAAGCCATTACGAGAAGAGCAAGCCCCTCCTAGAATCAGAGTTCCTCCAGCTTCACTCTCTGTGAACAACAGTGAACACCTTAAAGGTCAAATAGTCTCGGCTGAAATAGATAAAATTGAATACTTAGCTCACACCTAGAAACGATGTCCTTCCGCTAGATTCAGCAAATGTTGTGTTTATGTCTTCCCTGGGGTGAAGGGAGTGTGGTAAGTGAGGGGAATCTTTGACTGAACATGAATCTGTATTAGGCTTCAGTTTTTCAAGACAGTGAAGGTAAATAGTACAAGTCAGAAAGTGAACTGAACTGTAAAAGTCGCCAATGACATTAAAGACACAGCTTATGTAAATCGTCTTTCACTTGAGTCAAGCCCCCGGGGGCACTATATCATGGGGGTGCAGACTTGGTTGCGTTAAATGGCTTTAAACTACAGGATCGGATGATTAAGCGTTCTCAACACTGATAGAAAAACACCTGGTTCTCAATAGACTAGCATAACTGCAGCAGGATTCTCCTAGCTAGAATGCCTCTAGGTGCTTTTGGATTCAAACCTAAATGTATATATTTGGTTTGTTTCCTCTTGTATTTTCCTAGAGAGGGATGTTACCCCTTGAAATGCCAACATTGGCCAGTAGGTGTCATTGGGATACAGGGCACCACATGCACAAGTGTATCCAAGGTTGGGGGTTATTCCATGTTTCCAAAAGTTATTTCATGGTTCCTGTTGGTTTCGGAGGCTTCAACCTTAAAGAGCTGACATGACCCCTTGAACAGTTTGGACTGCTAGTTTGCATTCTATCTGTCTAGCTTTTCCGTAGAGCTGACAAAATGTTACCAAAATTGACAAGTCTGGCTTCTAGGTCGATTTAGTGTGTTTCAAAAAATAACTCCATTTTCGTATAACTCCCAAAACATGTAAATGAGTTCTGTTAAACTTCTTAAAGACTGCAAATGGGATATCAACACAATGTCAAAATAGTTGTCTTCGGACAATCCCTCCCACCACGGCTGTATAGAAACAAAGAGCTAAGCAAATATCACATTTCTGTGAAATGTATCTGGATAGTGTTGATTCATCGATGCCCAGTTGGCAGAGAAGAAGTGCAACCTGCACTCACTCGCTCCCATGTACAGAGCAATGGAAACATCCACTCACCCAGCCCTTAGCATAGGACACTGGCCGAAGAGAGGTCTGTTACTCCCAAAGACAGGATGAGGCCTCAGGACACCTGGAAGCAGGAGAAGGCAAAGCAGGGAATGGAAACCAGTGCAGGTTCGGACCCCTGGTGATGGAGCAACAAGGGTGAAACTCTGTTTAACTTGGACGCACACTCTCAAGCGGACAGGAGACATGGGTTTGAAGGTGATGTGCTGAGATTTACAAGAGTGCACAGCAGATGCTTGGCTGAGAGAACTCAAAGAAACCAGCGCAAAATATCCCCACAGTTAATTCTGAGACCAAGATCCAAGCTGCCAAATTTGAGGTAGCAGAGGCAATGGTCAGTGAGGCATAGAGCTACGGATGATGGCACACGCTGAGTCTCAGGGATCTGGAGTGCGTTGTGGGATGTGGTGGGTCGAATCAAGAGAGCAAACCGAACTGTGTACCAATAATAAATCAACCACACTGGTCGCGCGGTTGCGATTACCGATATGTCCCATGGCCACACCCAGTACATCTGCCGGACCAGGGACCAATTGGGAATTTTGCCAATAGAGCACACGTGGGGCTGAATCAGAGATATCGTGCATCTGGTCTGAGGGATCCAGGGGGCCTTGAATTTGAAATCAGAATGAAAAGCCTTAGGATATGCTACATTCATAACCTGGGCTGGGATTATGGTTTGGTTTGAGTCACAGGATGCGCAACAACTCTGTGGTTGCCTTCGTGCACCCGTGCCACAAGGATGAGAGGACAAGGAAGAGTGGTCCAAGTCCACAGCGCGAGAAGAGGAAGCATTCCCTTCACCACTATCTCCCAAAAGCGGATGCTACATTTTGGATGGCATCGGCACGGTACGGCACCTAGGACAACAAGGAAGGTCTGCGGGATCATTCCAGCAGGCCCTGATATGTGACATCCATAGATATGCTTCCACTGGTGTTTCTGTAGACAGAGAAGCTCTGGAAAGAACTCATTTCATTGGGACATTCCCGTGGCAATAAAAAGCAGAAGAGCACTCTCAGTTTGCTGTTTTGGAAACACTCCAAAATGACATAGAGAAGAATGCAGAGCTGAGAACTTTTAGAAGCTTCATTTCCACAAGAGGAAGTGTCCTGTGCACTTTCAGAAGTGTGAGATAAGTATAATCAAAATGAAGTTATGCTAATCGAAGTAGAATGGGTTGTTCATCACAACTAATGCAACACCAGCAATTGGAGATATACCAAACAACACACACAGGTACAGGTTATGGCATCAATGCCTAGGAGAAATTGTCCTCACAGAAATCCCATGGAATTGCGTAGAGACAAGAGTCTAAAATTTTCAATTAACAAAGCCCTAGAAGTCTACATTAGATACCTGATATTACCTGACCAGTAGAGATGAAGAAGAACAGTAAAAGAAACAGGAAGTACCATTTTCAGTTCCAAAGATATTGAAGGCGCAAAAGATAAGCTTTCAAACAACTAGTCTGCAAAACGCTATCCAGAACAAGTGTTGAAAATGAAGGTCAGGAAAACACTGAAGAACACCAGTGTCTCAGAATCACAAAAGGCAGAATACCAGAAAAGGGGAAGAGAAAGTCTCAACACGAGCCAAAAATATCAGGAAACTCAATGGTTGTGATAATATCAGGGCTAAAATTCAGTCCTTAGCAGACTAGATAATGCAGAGGGACGCGTGAATGACTGTGAAGACAGGGGAAGAGAAAAACCTCGGTCAGAAGCAGACATAGGAAAGCAAGTGCCAACAAATGAAAACATTGCAGTTGAACCCTGGGTTAAGACAGGGCATGAAAGAATAGAAATCATGAGTCCCAGATGGAAAAGCAAGAGATAAAGAAACAAAAAGTGTCTGAAAATTTATCTGTAGAAAAATCAGACTGAAACTTGCTGAAAGCCAAGAAAGAATCATCTATGCGAATTCAGGAATTACACAGCATCCGAAGGAGGTGGAATCCCAATAGACCTACCAGCAGCTGTATGATTCAAATCAACAAAGTTCACGAATATCCGAGTGATTTAAAATGCACCTGGAGGAAACAACATAGTCACAAGGAAACCTCCAGAGGGGTTTCAGCTGATATCTCGGCAGCAATATTGCAGGACAGGGAGGAGTGCCAGGACACAGACCATATCCTGAATGGCCAAATGCTGCCACCTAGGGTAGCCTATGCCACATGAACACCATTTCAAATAACGGCAGAGCTAGAGAATTCTACAGACCGGCAAATCTTAAAAGAATTCAGCAGTTCAAAAGTTTTTCTAAAAGAAAGGTTGAGAAAACTCCCCTGAATAGAAAAGCAGCAAGATGGAATGGAAAGAAGAAACCATTATTGGAAATGCAAGAAGAGCATGTGTGGCAGAGAAGAAAGAAGAAGAACTTAAGGAGGACATCAAAACCCTAAAGATGGGAGAGGGAAGCAGGAAATCATAGGTGATTGGAAGCACTCTCTTAAGTGAATCAGCTTATTTGACTCTGTTTGAAGCGAAAGGAGAGATGCATGGCCTGACGTGTTTGCAAAACAAGCGAGAAGAAGACCAACAAAGAATCAAACCAACAAACAAGCACCAAAATGGTATGGTTGGCTGACATATACAAAGGGAACCATGATTATTCAAAAGAAAATACTCAAGGTGAGGTCAAGGGTCATTCAGAACGCATCGACCCAGTATCGTGGCTTGCATGTACTCAGCACACTTGTATTCGGAAATCAGAAGTGTGCATTCATATTCGTAAATTTTGATTCATAAGAGCATATCGTGACCTAACACTAATGCCGATTTGGAATCAAATGGATTCCTAGTCCGTGATGTAGACTTGTATGTCTTCCAACAGGATGAAGGAATGCCATATTCTAGGCTACGTAGAGAAGAAATGTAAGAAGCCTATAACAAAGGCAAGTAGCTCTGCCAAAGTGTACTAAGTGCAAAAGAGACCGACAGCAAAGTGCACATTGGGGTTGGTTTCATTTCTTGGAATTTCAGCCCCCATGAATCCAATGGATCCATGTCCTGAGAGTGTGGGTGTTTCAGCAGAAATCAGGCGACGCATATGTATTCCGGGTGTACGGATATTATAGGAACATAAGTCTCCTTTAGTGGGTCCCTGTGTACTGTGAACTGTTAGAAAGTTTAAAGACGTGTGAAACCATCAACTGAAAAGGGACACACTTCCCTCCATTGGTACGGTGCATAGAGCTCTGAACAAAAGGAAAGAGGGAAGAAGAAAGGCCCATGGGACGCTAGTGGGTAGAATCACATTTACCTTAGGAACCTCTCGTCGGATGCAGCCCCTCCCCCAACACTGACAAGATGCAGCAGCCATTGGGGATGGCAGTTAGCGGTTGGATTCCAGGTGGAATGTTGGTGTGTACCGCGAGGCTTGTTGTGGCTGTTGGATCCTAGGTAACCGGGCAGAGTTCTGTGGGTGGATCAGTGTGATGGAGGGGCTGCCCCCCTCTGTGGAGCTTGGCTTAGGTCTTTGTTCCGGGAAGCTGTGTAAGTTCGAGATACTGCTGCTGCCCAAAGACCTGAGGTCACAGGTCAGTTTCCAGAACCTGAAAGGGCAGACAGTGGAAGATCTGCCTGTCATCAGCTTACTGGTCAGGCTCCGAGGTACTTTCAGACTTGCCCAGTCCTGGTGAAGTCGACTTTAGGGGAGACACGAAGAGAAGCTGGCCGATAAGCTGGCTGCACGTTTTGAGGAGAGATGCGAACACATGGATGAGAGATGTTCTGCTACAATGGAGAATACTGGCGTGGAGACAGCTGTAGAGGATACCAGGCTCAAAAGACATTCATGAGACATATTGAAACTCACTGATACAGGCACAAACATACGGAGTGCCAACGTGGACTTGAGGAAGTTCCTCAATTCTCTTCTCCAATAACGGGTCCAAGGTCCCTGATGTCTGAAGGAGAAGAAATGGCAGAGATGATCAAAACGCTCCTGTTCTTGGAAGAGGTCGTGAGAATCCACACGTCCCAAGGGGCATTCCCAAGCCATTCAGACCAAAATTCAACAAGCCCAGGTAAGCCTTTTCCCAGGTTTGGGCCTAGCTAGTGAGCACTTGCCCTTGCCTCCCCTCCACTCAGGCATCCATTTTGAAGGATCAGTACCTGAGCTGCAATGAAGCCATTACGAGAAGAGCAAGCCCCTCCTAGAATCAGAGTTCCTCCAGCTTCACTCTCTGTGAACAACAGTGAACACCTTAAAGGTCAAATAGTCTCGGCTGAAATAGATAAAATTGAATACTTAGCTCACACCTAGAAACGATGTCCTTCCGCTAGATTCAGCAAATGTTGTGTTTATGTCTTCCCTGGGGTGAAGGGAGTGTGGTAAGTGAGGGGAATCTTTGACTGAACATGAATCTGTATTAGGCTTCAGTTTTTCAAGACAGTGAAGGTAAATAGTACAAGTCAGAAAGTGAACTGAACTGTAAAAGTCGCCAATGACATTAAAGACACAGCTTATGTGGATGGTCTTTCACTTGAGTCAAGCCCCCGGGGGCACTATATCATGGGGGTGCAGACTTGGTTGCGTTAAATGGCTTTAAACTACAGGATCGGATGATTAAGCGTTCTCAACACTGATAGAAAAACACCTGGTTCTCAATAGACTAGCATAACTGCAGCAGGATTCTCCTAGCTAGAATGCCTCTAGGTGCTTTTGGATTCAAACCTAAATGTATATATTTGGTTTGTTTCCTCTTGTATTTTCCTAGAGAGGGATGTTACCCCTTGAAATGCCAACATTGGCCAGTAGGTGTCATTGGGATACAGGGCACCACATGCACAAGTGTATCCAAGGTTGGGGGTTATTCCATGTTTCCAAAAGTTATTTCATGGTTCCTGTTGGTTTCGGAGGCTTCAACCTTAAAGAGCTGACATGACCCCTTGAACAGTTTGGACTGCTAGTTTGCATTCTATCTGTCTAGCTTTTCCGTAGAGCTGACAAAATGTTACCAAAATTGACAAGTCTGGCTTCTAGGTCGATTTAGTGTGTTTCAAAAAATAACTCCATTTTCGTATAACTCCCAAAACATGTAAATGAGTTCTGTTAAACTTCTTAAAGACTGCAAATGGGATATCAACACAATGTCAAAATAGTTGTCTTCGGACAATCCCTCCCACCACGGCTGTATAGAAACAAAGAGCTAAGCAAATATCACATTTCTGTGAAATGTATCTGGATAGTGTTGATTCATCGATGCCCAGTTGGCAGAGAAGAAGTGCAACCTGCACTCACTCGCTCCCATGTACAGAGCAATGGAAACATCCACTCACCCAGCCCTTAGCATAGGACACTGGCCGAAGAGAGGTCTGTTACTCCCAAAGACAGGATGAGGCCTCAGGACACCTGGAAGCAGGAGAAGGCAAAGCAGGGAATGGAAACCAGTGCAGGTTCGGACCCCTGGTGATGGAGCAACAAGGGTGAAACTCTGTTTAACTTGGACGCACACTCTCAAGCGGACAGGAGACATGGGTTTGAAGGTGATGTGCTGAGATTTACAAGAGTGCACAGCAGATGCTTGGCTGAGAGAACTCAAAGAAACCAGCGCAAAATATCCCCACAGTTAATTCTGAGACCAAGATCCAAGCTGCCAAATTTGAGGTAGCAGAGGCAATGGTCAGTGAGGCATAGAGCTACGGATGATGGCACACGCTGAGTCTCAGGGATCTGCAGTGCGTTGTGGGATGTGGTGGGTCGAATCAAGAGAGCAAACCGAACTGTGTACCAATAATAAATCAACCACACTGGTCACGCGGTTGCGATTACCGATATGTCCCATGGCCACACCCAGTACATCTGCCGGACCAGGGACCAATTGGGAATTTTGCCAATAGAGCACGCGTGGGGCTGAATCAGAGATATCGTGCATCTGGTCTGAGGGATCCAGGGGGCCTTGAATTTGAAATCAGAATGAAAAGCCTTAGGATATGCTACATTCATAACCTGGGCTGGGATTATGGTTTGGTTTGAGTCACAGGATGCGCAACAACTCTGTGGTTGCCTTCGTGCACCCGTGCCACAAGGATGAGAGGACAAGGGAGAGTGGTCCAAGTCCACAGCGCGAGAAGAGGAAGCATTCCCTTCACCACTATCTCCCAAAAGCGGATGCTGCATTTTGGATGGCATCGGCACGGTACGGCACCTAGGACAACAAGGAAGGTCTGCGGGATCATTCCAGCAGGCCCTGATATGTGACATCCATAGATATGCTTCCACTGGTGTTTCTGTAGACAGAGAAGCTCTGGAAAGAACTCATTTCATTGGGACATTCCCGTGGCAATAAAAAGCAGAAGAGCACTCTCAGTTTGCTGTTTTGGAAACACTCCAAAATGACATAGAGAAGAATGCAGAGCTGAGAACTTTTAGAAGCTTCATTTCCACAAGAGGAAGTGTCCTGTGCACTTTCAGAAGTGTGAGATAAGTATAATCAAAATGAAGTTATGCTAATCGAAGTAGAATGGGTTGTTCATCACAACTAATGCAACACCAGCAATTGGAGATATACCAAACAACACACACAGGTACAGGTTATGGCATCAATGCCTAGGAGAAATTGTCCTCACAGAAATCCCATGGAATTGCGTAGAGACAAGAGTCTAAAATTTTCAATTAACAAAGCCCTAGAAGTCTACATTACATACCTGATATTACCTGACCAGTAGAGATGAAGAAGAACAGTAAAAGAAACAGGAAGTACCATTTTCAGTTCCAAAGATATTGAAGGCGCAAAAGATAAGCTTTCAAACAACTAGTCTGCAAAACGCTATCCAGAACAAGTGTTGAAAATGAAGGTCAGGAAAACACTGAAGAACACCAGTGTCTCAGAATCACAAAAGGCAGAATACCAGAAAAGGGGAAGAGAAAGTCTCAACACGAGCCAAAAATATCAGGAAACTCAATGGTTGTGATAATATCAGGGCTAAAATTCAGTCCTTAGCAGACTAGATAATGCAGAGGGACGCGTGAATGACTGTGAAGACAGGGGAAGAGAAAAACCTCGGTCAGAAGCAGACATAGGAAAGCAAGTGCCAACAAATGAAAACATTGCAGTTGAACCCTGGGTTAAGACAGGGCATGAAAGAATAGAAATCATGAGTCCCAGATGGAAAAGCAAGAGATAAAGAAACAAAAAGTGTCTGAAAATTTATCTGTAGAAAAATCAGACTGAAACTTGCTGAAAGCCAAGAAAGAATCATCTATGCGAATTCAGGAATTACACAGCATCCGAAGGAGGTGGAATCCCAATAGACCTACCAGCAGCTGTATGATTCAAATCAACAAAGTTCACGAATATCCGAGTGATTTAAAATGCACCTGGAGGAAACAACATAGTCACAAGGAAACCTCCAGAGGGGTTTCAGCTGATATCTCGGCAGCAATATTGCAGGACAGGGAGGAGTGCCAGGACACAGACCATATCCTGAATGGCCAAATGCTGCCACCTAGGGTAGCCTATGCCACATGAACACCATTTCAAATAACGGCAGAGCTAGAGAATTCTACAGACCGGCAAATCTTAAAAGAATTCAGCAGTTCAAAAGTTTTTCTAAAAGAAAGGTTGAGAAAACTCCCCTGAATAGAAAAGCAGCAAGATGGAATGGAAAGAAGAAACCATTATTGGAAATGCAAGAAGAGCATGTGTGGCAGAGAAGAAAGAAGAAGAACTTAAGGAGGACATCAAAACCCTAAAGATGGGAGAGGGAAGCAGGAAATCATAGGTGATTGGAAGCACTCTCTTAAGTGAATCAGCTTATTTGACTCTGTTTGAAGCGAAAGGAGAGATGCATGGCCTGACGTGTTTGCAAAACAAGCGAGAAGAAGACCAACAAAGAATCAAACCAACAAACAAGCACCAAAATGGTATGGTTGGCTGACATATACAAAGGGAACCATGATTATTCAAAAGAAAATACTCAAGGTGAGGTCAAGGGTCATTCAGAACGCATCGACCCAGTATCGTGGCTTGCATGTACTCAGCACACTTGTATTCGGAAATCAGAAGCGTGCATTCATATTCGTAAATTTTGATTCATAAGAGCATATCGTGACCTAACACTAATGCCGATTTGGAATCAAATGGATTCCTAGTCCGTGATGTAGACTTGTATGTCTTCCAACAGGATGAAGGAATGCCATATTCTAGGCTACGTAGAGAAGAAATGTAAGAAGCCTATAACAAAGGCAAGTAGCTCTGCCAAAGTGTACTAAGTGCAAAAGAGACCGACAGCAAAGTGCACATTGGGGTTGGTTTCATTTCTTGGAATTTCAGCCCCCATGAATCCAATGGATCCATGTCCTGAGAGTGTGGGTGTTTCAGCAGAAATCAGGCGACGCATATGTATTCCGGGTGTACGGATATTATAGGAACATAAGTCTCCTTTAGTGGGTCCCTGTGTACTGTGAACTGTTAGAAAGTTTAAAGACGTGTGAAACCATCAACTGAAAAGGGACACACTTCCCTCCATTGGTACGGTGCATAGAGCTCTGAACAAAAGGAAAGAGGGAAGAAGAAAGGCCCATGGGACGCTAGTGGGTAGAATCACATTTACCTTAGGAACCTCTCGTCGGATGCAGCCCCTCCCCCAACACTGACAAGATGCAGCAGCCATTGGGGATGGCAGTTAGCGGTTGGATTCCAGGTGGAATGTTGGTGTGTACCGCGAGGCTTGTTGTGGCTGTTGGATCCTAGGTAACCGGGCAGAGTTCTGTGGGTGGATCAGTGTGATGGAGGGGCTGCCCCCCTCTGTGGAGCTTGGCTTAGGTCTTTGGTCCGGGAAGCTGTGTAAGTTCGAGATACTGCTGCTGCCCAAAGACCTGAGGTCACGGGTCAGTTTCCAGAACCTGAAAGGGCAGACAGTGGAAGATCTGCCTGTCATCAGCTTACTGGTCAGGCTCCGAGGTACTTTCAGACTTGCCCAGTCCTGGTGAAGTCGACTTTAGGGGAGACACGAAGAGAAGCTGGCCGATAAGCTGGCTGCACGGATTGAGGAGAGATGCGAACACATGGATGAGAGATGTTCTGCTACAATGGAGAATACTGGCGTGGAGACAGCTGTAGAGGATACCAGGCTCAAAAGACATTCATGAGACATATTGAAACTCACTGATACAGGCAGAAACATACGGAGTGCCAACGTGGACTTGAGGAAGTTCCTCAATTCTCTTCTCCAATAACGGGTCCAAGGTCCCTGACGTCTGAAGGAGAAGAAATGGCAGAGATGATCAAAACGCTCCTGTTCTTGGAAGAGGTCGTGAGAATCCACACGTCCCAAGGGGCATTCCCAAGCCATTCAGACCAAAATTCAACAAGCCCAGGTAAGCCTTTCCCCAGGTTTGGGCCTAGCTAGTGAGCACTTGCCCTTGCCTCCCCTCCACTCAGGCATCCATTTTGAAGGATCAGTACCTGAGCTGCAATGAAGCCATTACGAGAAGAGCAAGCCCCTCCTAGAATCAGAGTTCCTCCAGCTTCACTCTCTGTGAACAACAGTGAACACCTTAAAGGTCAAATAGTCTCGGCTGAAATAGATAAAATTGAATACTTAGCTCACACCTAGAAACGATGTCCTTCCGCTAGATTCAGCAAATGTTGTGTTTATGTCTTCCCTGGGGTGAAGGGAGTGTGGTAAGTGAGGGGAATCTTTGACTGAACATGAATCTGTATTAGGCTTCAGTTTTTCAAGACAGTGAAGGTAAATAGTACAAGTCAGAAAGTGAACTGAACTGTAAAAGTCGCCAATGACATTAAAGACACAGCTTATGTGGATGGTCTTTCACTTGAGTAAAGCCCCCGGGGGCACTATATCATGGGGGTGCAGAATTGGTTGCCTTAAATGGCTTTAAACTACAGGATCGGATGATTAAGCGTTCTCAACACTGATAGAAAAACACCTGGTTCTCAATAGACTAGCATAACTGCAGCAGGATTCTCCTAGCTAGAATGCCTCTAGGTGCTTTTGGATTCAAACCTAAATGTATATATTTGGTTTGTTTCCTCTTGTATTTTCCTAGAGAGGGATGTTACCCCTTGAAATGCCAACATTGGCCAGTAGGTGTCATTGGGATACAGGGCACCACATGCACAAGTGTATCCAAGGTTGGGGGTTATTCCATGTTTCCAAAAGTTATTTCATGGTTCCTGTTGGTTTCGGAGGCTTCAACCTTAAAGAGCTGACATGACCCCTTGAACAGTTTGGACTGCTAGTTTGCATTCTATCTGTCTAGCTTTTCCGTAGAGCTGACAAAATGTTACCAAAATTGACAAGTCTGGCTTCTAGGTCGATTTAGTGTGTTTCAAAAAATAACTCCATTTTCGTATAACTCCCAAAACATGTAAATGAGTTCTGTTAAACTTCTTAAAGACTGCAAATGGGATATCAACACAATGTCAAAATAGTTGTCTTCGGACAATCCCTCCCACCACGGCTGTATAGAAACAAAGAGCTAAGCAAATATCACATTTCTGTGAAATGTATCTGGATAGTGTTGATTCATCGATGCCCAGTTGGCAGAGAAGAAGTGCAACCTGCACTCACTCGCTCCCATGTACAGAGCAATGGAAACATCCACTCACCCAGCCCTTAGCATAGGACACTGGCCGAAGAGAGGTCTGTTACTCCCAAAGACAGGATGAGGCCTCAGGACACCTGGAAGCAGGAGAAGGCAAAGCAGGGAATGGAAACCAGTGCAGGTTCGGACCCCTGGTGATGGAGCAACAAGGGTGAAACTCTGTTTAACTTGGACGCACACTCTCAAGCGGACAGGAGACATGGGTTTGAAGGTGATGTGCTGAGATTTACAAGAGTGCACAGCAGATGCTTGGCTGAGAGAACTCAAAGAAACCAGCGCAAAATATCCCCACAGTTAATTCTGAGACCAAGATCCAAGCTGCCAAATTTGAGGTAGCAGAGGCAATGGTCAGTGAGGCATAGAGCTACGGATGATGGCACACGCTGAGTCTCAGGGATCTGGAGTGCGTTGTGGGATGTGGTGGGTCGAATCAAGAGAGCAAACCGAACTGTGTACCAATAATAAATCAACCACACTGGTCGCGCGGTTGCGATTACCGATATGTCCCATGGCCACACCCAGTACATCTGCCGGACCAGGGACCAATTGGGAATTTTGCCAATAGAGCACGTGTGGGGCTGAATCAGAGATATCGTGCATCTGGTCTGAGGGATCCAGGGGGCCTTGAATTTGAAATCAGAATGAAAAGCCTTAGGATATGCTACATTCATAACCTGGGCTGGGATTATGGTTTGGTTTGAGTCACAGGATGCGCAACAACTCTGTGGTTGCCTTCGTGCACCCGTGCCACAAGGATGAGAGGACAAGGGAGAGTGGTCCAAGTCCACAGCGCGAGAAGAGGAAGCATTCCCTTCAGCACTATCTCCCAAAAGCGGATGCTACATTTTGGATGGCATCGGCACGGTACGGCACCTAGGACAACAAGGAAGGTCTGCGGGATCATTCCAGCAGGCCCTGATATGTGACATCCATAGATATGCTTCCACTGGTGTTTCTGTAGACAGAGAAGCTCTGGAAAGAACTCATTTCATTGGGACATTCCCGTGGCAATAAAAAGCAGAAGAGCACTCTCAGTTTGCTGTTTTGGAAACACTCCAAAATGACATAGAGAAGAATGCAGAGCTGAGAACTTTTAGAAGCTTCATTTCCACAAGAGGAAGTGTCCTGTGCACTTTCAGAAGTGTGAGATAAGTATAATCAAAATGAAGTTATGCTAATCGAAGTAGAATGGGTTGTTCATCACAACTAATGCAACACCAGCAATTGGAGATATACCAAACAACACACACAGGTACAGGTTATGGCATCAATGCCTAGGAGAAATTGTCCTCACAGAAATCCCATGGAATTGCGTAGAGACAAGAGTCTAAAATTTTCAATTAACAAAGCCCTAGAAGTCTACATTACATACCTGATATTACCTGACCAGTAGAGATGAAGAAGAACAGTAAAAGAAACAGGAAGTACCATTTTCAGTTCCAAAGATATTGAAGGCGCAAAAGATAAGCTTTCAAACAACTAGTCTGCAAAACGCTATCCAGAACAAGTGTTGAAAATGAAGGTCAGGAAAACACTGAAGAACACCAGTGTCTCAGAATCACAAAAGGCAGAATACCAGAAAAGGGGAAGAGAAAGTCTCAACACGAGCCAAAAATATCAGGAAACTCAATGGTTGTGATAATATCAGGGCTAAAATTCAGTCCTTAGCAGACTAGATAATGCAGAGGGACGCGTGAATGACTGTGAAGACAGGGGAAGAGAAAAACCTCGGTCAGAAGCAGACATAGGAAAGCAAGTGCCAACAAATGAAAACATTGCAGTTGAACCCTGGGTTAAGACAGGGCATGAAAGAATAGAAATCATGAGTCCCAGATGGAAAAGCAAGAGATAAAGAAACAAAAAGTGTCTGAAAATTTATCTGTAGAAAAATCAGACTGAAACTTGCTGAAAGCCAAGAAAGAATCATCTATGCGAATTCAGGAATTACACAGCATCCGAAGGAGGTGGAATCCCAATAGACCTACCAGCAGCTGTATGATTCAAATCAACAAAGTTCACGAATATCCGAGTGATTTAAAATGCACCTGGAGGAAACAACATAGTCACAAGGAAACCTCCAGAGGGGTTTCAGCTGATATCTCGGCAGCAATATTGCAGGACAGGGAGGAGTGCCAGGACACAGACCATATCCTGAATGGCCAAATGCTGCCACCTAGGGTAGCCTATGCCACATGAACACCATTTCAAATAACGGCAGAGCTAGAGAATTCTACAGACCGGCAAATCTTAAAAGAATTCAGCAGTTCAAAAGTTTTTCTAAAAGAAAGGTTGAGAAAACTCCCCTGAATAGAAAAGCAGCAAGATGGAATGGAAAGAAGAAACCATTATTGGAAATGCAAGAAGAGCATGTGTGGCAGAGAAGAAAGAAGAAGAACTTAAGGAGGACATCAAAACCCTAAAGATGGGAGAGGGAAGCAGGAAATCATAGGTGATTGGAAGCACTCTCTTAAGTGAATCAGCTTATTTGACTCTGTTTGAAGCGAAAGGAGAGATGCATGGCCTGACGTGTTTGCAAAACAAGCGAGAAGAAGACCAACAAAGAATCAAACCAACAAACAAGCACCAAAATGGTATGGTTGGCTGACATATACAAAGGGAACCATGATTATTCAAAAGAAAATACTCAAGGTGAGGTCAAGGGTCATTCAGAACGCATCGACCCAGTATCGTGGCTTGCATGTACTCAGCACACTTGTATTCGGAAATCAGAAGCGTGCATTCATATTCGTAAATTTTGATTCATAAGAGCATATCGTGACCTAACACTAATGCCGATTTGGAATCAAATGGATTCCTAGTCCGTGATGTAGACTTGTATGTCTTCCAACAGGATGAAGGAATGCCATATTCTAGGCTACGTAGAGAAGAAATGTAAGAAGCCTATAACAAAGGCAAGTAGCTCTGCCAAAGTGTACTAAGTGCAAAAGAGACCGACAGCAAAGTGCACATTGGGGTTGGTTTCATTTCTTGGAATTTCAGCCCCCATGAATCCAATGGATCCATGTCCTGAGAGTGTGGGTGTTTCAGCAGAAATCAGGCGACGCATATGTATTCCGGGTGTACGGATATTATAGGAACATAAGTCTCCTTTAGTGGGTCCCTGTGTACTGTGAACTGTTAGAAAGTTTAAAGACGTGTGAAACCATCAACTGAAAAGGGACACACTTCCCTCCATTGGTACGGTGCATAGAGCTCTGAACAAAAGGAAAGAGGGAAGAAGAAAGGCCCATGGGACGCTAGTGGGTAGAATCACATTTACCTTAGGAACCTCTCGTCGGATGCAGCCCCTCCCCCAACACTGACAAGATGCAGCAGCCATTGGGGATGGCAGTTAGCGGTTGGATTCCAGGTGGAATGTTGGTGTGTACCGCGAGGCTTGTTGTGGCTGTTGGATCCTAGGTAACCGGGCAGAGTTCTGTGGGTGGATCAGTGTGATGGAGGGGCTGCCGCCCTCTGTGGAGCTTGGCTTAGGTCTTTGGTCCGGGAAGCTGTGTAAGTTCGAGATACTGCTGCTGCCCAAAGACCTGAGGTCACAGGTCAGTTTCCAGAACCTGAAAGGGCAGACAGTGGAAGATCTGCCTGTCATCAGCTTACTGGTCAGGCTCCGAGGTACTTTCAGACTTGCCCAGTCCTGGTGAAGTCGACTTTAGGGGAGACACGAAGAGAAGCTGGCCGATAAGCTGGCTGCACGGATTGAGGAGAGATGCGAACACATGGATGAGAGATGTTCTGCTACAATGGAGAATACTGGCGTGGAGACAGCTGTAGAGGATACCAGGCTCAAAAGACATTCATGAGACATATTGAAACTCACTGATACAGGCAGAAACATACGGAATGCCAACGTGGACTTGAGGAAGTTCCTCAATTCTCTTCTCCAATAACGGGTCCAAGGTCCCTGACGTCTGAAGGAGAAGAAATGGCAGAGATGATCAAAACGCTCCTGTTCTTGGAAGAGGTCGTGAGAATCCACACGTCCCAAGGGGCATTCCCAAGCCATTCAGACCAAAATTCAACAAGCCCAGGTAAGCCTTTCCCCAGGTTTGGGCCTAGCTAGTGAGCACTTGCCCTTGCCTCCCCTCCACTCAGGCATCCATTTTGAAGGATCAGTACCTGAGCTGCAATGAAGCCATTACGAGAAGAGCAAGCCCCTCCTAGAATCAGAGTTCCTCCAGCTTCACTCTCTGTGAACAACAGTGAACACCTTAAAGGTCAAATAGTCTCGGCTGAAATAGATAAAATTGAATACTTAGCTCACACCTAGAAACGATGTCCTTCCGCTAGATTCAGCAAATGTTGTGTTTATGTCTTCCCTGGGGTGAAGGGAGTGTGGTAAGTGAGGGGAATCTTTGACTGAACATGAATCTGTATTAGGCTTCAGTTTTTCAAGACAGTGAAGGTAAATAGTACAAGTCAGAAAGTGAACTGAACTGTAAAAGTCGCCAATGACATTAAAGACACAGCTTATGTGGATGGTCTTTCACTTGAGTCAAGCCCCCGGGGGCACTATATCATGGGGGTGCAGACTTGGTTGCGTTAAATGGCTTTAAACTACAGGATCGGATGATTAAGCGTTCTCAACACTGATAGAAAAACACCTGGTTCTCAATAGACTAGCATAACTGCAGCAGGATTCTCCTAGCTAGAATGCCTCTAGGTGCTTTTGGATTCAAACCTAAATGTATATATTTGGTTTGTTTCCTCTTGTATTTTCCTAGAGAGGGATGTTACCCCTTGAAATGCCAACATTGGCCAGTAGGTGTCATTGGGATACAGGGCACCACATGCACAAGTGTATCCAAGGTTGGGGGTTATTCCATGTTTCCAAAAGTTATTTCATGGTTCCTGTTGGTTTCGGAGGCTTCAACCTTAAAGAGCTGACATGACCCCTTGAACAGTTAGGACTGCTAGTTTGCATTCTATCTGTCTAGCTTTTCCGTAGAGCTGACAAAATGTTACCAAAATTGACAAGTCTGGCTACTAGGTCGATTTAGTGTGTTTCAAAAAATAACTCCATTTTCGTATAACTCCCAAAACATGTAAATGAGTTCTGTTAAACTTCTTAAAGACTGCAAATGGGATATCAACACAATGTCAAAAT